>NC_068984.1:7406080-7417199 GCF_001194135.2 Octopus bimaculoides
TATATATATAAACATAGACAGATGCATGCATACAAATACTTACACACAGGAAAGCGCATACACTCACATATATATATAAGCACATTCATACACATGTATGTACAAGATAAAAACTTGATTTATTGAAATTATCATTACTTCGAGAGACAGTAAACAAATGCCTGATGGCAATAGCAACCAATGATTCCGAGTGCGAAAGGAAAACAATCCTAATAATTGAGAATTCTCCGAAATTCACATTACATCTATTTTTTGTTTATTTAACTGTTTATTTATTTATTTATTTATTTATTTATTTATTTATTATCATTTCTATTTATCTTTCTGAAGATAAGAAAGAAACGTCAGAATTTGAAGCATAATTATGTTGTTTATAACGAACGTATGTTGACAAATTTGAAATCATGTTAATAAATAAAGAAAACACAAACCACGCCCAACTACAATAAAACAGGTAATTATGTACACAGAGAACACTTTATAACCTCAATATGTAGCTGTTTACGTCTAGAAAATTTGATAGCAGATATTAGAACTGTTTTTTCCCGTTCCAAATATTATGCAGCTGACTGATTGACAAAAGTTTTGAAAAGACATTAGAATTACAATAAAATTGAGTTTGTTACAGCACAAGGCTGAATTGAACATTGTTCTCTACAGATAACTTTGTTTATGTATACGTGTGTATGTGTCTATGTATGTATGTATGTATGTATGTATGTATGTATGTATGTCTATATGTATCTATCTAACTATCTATCTATCTATCTATCTATCTATCTTTAAACACATACACACACAGACACAAACACACACACACACACACATAGACAGACAGACAGACACACACACACACACACACACACACACACACACACACACACACGCATATATATATATATAGAAATAGATCGAATTGAAAAGCAGATAACAGAGATAGATAGACAGATAGATAGATAGATAGATAGATAGATTGATTGATTGATTGATTGATTGATTGATTGATTGATATGTAGGTAGGTAGGTATGTATGTATGTATGTATGTATGTATGTATGTAGGTAGGTAGGTAGGTAGGTAGGTAGGTAGGTATGAATAAAACATGTTTGGTAGTGTAAAGAATGGTATATAATAATATTAATAATAATAATAATAATAATAATAATAATAATAATAATAATAATAATAGTAATAATAATAATAATAATAATAATAATGAGAGTAATAATAGTCAATAAACTCGCGTGCAGTCGCAGCAGTTGAGTATGGCGCTGGAATTTTGAACTGAAGAGAGGATGAGCTAAAGGAGATGGATAGGAAGTCAAGAAGGCCCATAACGATGCATGGAGCAGTTGATGGCCTCTACATGACACTGATCGCTTATACATGAAGAGAGCAAATGGCGGAAGAGGACTGATAAGTGTGGAAGACTGTGTACATATCGGACTCGACAGCTTAATGAGATATTTAACCCAAAGTAAGGAACGAGGGAGCACTGAAAGCAGAGAAAAAGGGAAAATGAAGGATGATGTACAAAAGGGACACGAAGAAGAATTGCGCAACAGGGGACTACACACACAATTCTATGTAGCCACAACAGAAGTTGCTAGAAAGAATAGGTGGGGTTGGTTGAAGAAAGGAACAATAAAAAAAAGAGACCGAGAGGACTATACTGGCAGTGCAAGACCAAAATTTGGCCACAAATTAGAAGGTCAAATTAGAAGGTGTCTCCGCTGTACCGCATCTGTAACAGAGTGGATGAAACCATTGCCCATATGACAAGCGAACGCCCTAGACTTGCCCAAAACCACTACAAGTTGTGGCAACGCGACCAGTTAGTGAAAGTGCTACATTGGAAACCGTACGAAAAGTGGGGACTAGAGAAAGGCAACTCGTACTATGAGCACAAACCGTAGAAATTTGCAACCATGTGACCAGCTTTAAGAGAATCAATAAGAGACATTCAACATGTTTGGTCAATTTTCTATGGCGACAGAAGGAAGCTAAAATTAAATACAACATAACTTGGTACATAGTAAGGCATGCAGAACCATACCATATCATTTCCACGAGATACCAACTCTGCTCTGAGGAACCCCTGTCTGTTCTGTAGACCAATCAGAAGGTTATTAATAGAATTTCTGAAGGACTCACAAGATGCTTACACGCATATAAATGTACTTTTGCACAATGCAGTGGGAATGAATTTGAGTAACTGTTGACAGTTTACTTTAAGGTATGGATGAATTAAGTCTAGTTTTAACCTCCCCGTTCTTATAAACACATTTTCGCGGATGCTTGTATGTGCGAGGGTGTTTCTACATCCTTATCCGTTAACAGTTATTTTTACTTATGTCGCTGTATTGCGAGTTCATTTCTTTTTTGCATATGTGATTTTATTTTAGATCTTCCATGTAAACGAAGATATTTCCTTCGTTTTGCGGTTTTTCTTTCTACGAAATGAGAAGATACATTGCAGAAATGTTATTCTAACGACTTGTATGTATTTATCACCCAACGAAACACATCGGCACCGCCGATACACAACAGTACCACCACCATCTCCACCACATCTGCCATCGATACACACCATACAAACGTCTGACGCTACCACCATCAATACCTTTGAATTTGCCGCCTTTCCCCCCATCACCATTACCACTTTCTTTCACATCGTTTACTGTCACTTCATCCCTCAACGCCTCGGCTACCACCATCACCACCAACACCATCATCATCATCGCCGCCTCCGCCTCTATCACAAATTCAGCTTATACTATTATTATCACCCCATTACTATCACAAAAAGGCTAAATATGTGTGTTTGTTAAGTATGTTACATCAGCCTGTTAGTGCAGTGGTCAGGCCCTCTTTCTCTTACACACCCACTCTTTCTCTCTCTCTCTTATTATTACTCCCACTGTCACCATAAACTCTACTAGTTTTAATAAAAGCATCAACTCTCCTTAAATTTCTTTGTCTCTCTTTCTCTCCTTCTTTTTCTTTCTCTCACTCTCTCTGTTTTCGCCACTACCTTCATCGTCTCTATGCTTACTGCTACTCTCACCCCAACATGAGCAATAGTAAGAGTGTCAAGGAATAGTAAGAGACGAGAGTCGAAATCTGACAGACTGACACACAGAACTTAGTTTCCGCATTTATTATATTAGATGTGTATATATATCTATATATATATATGTGTGTGTGTGTGTGTGTGTGTGTGTGTGTGTGTGTGTGCGTGTGTGTGTGTGTGTGTGTGTATGTGTGTATGTGTGTGTGTGTGTGTATCGTATTCGGATTCAAGCTGACAAACACGCACACACACACATACACACATCTCCAAAAGATACACTAACATTAGCAAGTCTTAGGTATCACGTTGAAATTAAATATCTTGTGATACATTCACCGCACTATTAACTGTGACACATTTCGTATCCTAGAGATAAAATGAAGTTTATCTCAAGTTAGATGCTACAAACAACATTGTAGGTGGCTACAAGTTAGGTGCTTCAAACAAATTGTATAAAGTAAATAACTGTACTCACCTTTTAAAAAAATGATTTGGTAAAACGCGGGAAAACGACGGATACAGAAATGTGGCCACACCAACGAAAACTGTAAAGAAATCAATAGTGTCAATAATAATAATAATAATAATAATAATAATAATAATAATAATGATAATAAAAAAAAATAATATGCCAACACTATGGAATAACAACAGAAAAAAGATAGTATAGGCACACACCAGAAAAGGTCACAGAAAACGAGAAAGCAACAATACTATGGGATATGCTAATACACACAGATGGAGAAATTAAGGCCAATAGGCCAGATATAGTTGTCAGAGATCACGAAGAAAAAAAAATGCTTTCTAATTGATGTATTAATACTAGCAGATGACAACGTTTCCCTAAAAGAAATAGAGAAACTTTCAAAATACAAAGACCTGGAAATAGAGGTAACTCGAATGTGGAATCTAAAAACAGAAACAATTCTTATCATAGTAGGCGCCTTAGGTATGATAAAAAATATTCAGACAAATACACCAGGACTTACAGGTATATATAACATACAGAAAATTGCACTACTAGGCACTGCATACATCCTACGCAAAATACTTTCAATACAGTAACCATAAGAGCATCACAGCAAACCACAGCACATACCCAAGGCGCACAGAGCTGCGCTCGGTAGTGAAGTGAAAGCACGTTATAAAAATAAAACTACTGAATAATAATAATAATAATAATAATAATAATAATAATAATAATAATAATAATAATAATTGCCCTGATGCAGTACGAGATAGTGGCTCTCATGGGTTTCTGATCTTAACTGATTGGAAGTGTTGTTATGTACAGTGTTTTGTCTTGGTATAAAAGATGGGCTACAGCAAATATTCTGCTCAATACCACAGATTTGCTTGTCAGTTGTTTGACGTTAACCAGTTGAGCATGTCCCTTAGTGGCTGACGATATGTACGTTTCTGATCGCGAGCAGAAGTAGTGGGAAGGGGGCATCATAGCCATGTGTTGAGAGGAATTCTTTGGAGTTTGAATAATTCTCCTCTGGAAAGAGGAGAATTCAACATCCTTAAACAAGTCTTGTTCAGGGATCTTTTGATCGGGATGGGCTACTCCACATGAAGAGGTCGACTTTGCCTTTCATCTTTTCGGGTTCGATAAATTAAGTACCAATTGCGTACAGTCGTTGATGTAATCGACTGGTCCCCTCCCACAAATTTCGGGGCTTGTGCCTAGAGTAGAAAAATGATATTTCTAGTCTCACAAGACTTTTAAACATGTCGCTTGTCTTCTCAGGGACATCATTTCCCTGTTCACCTCCCTGTTAGTCAGAAGTCCTTTTATTTTTATAGCCCCTTTTCTTAAACTGCTGCCCTCAAGGACTCACTGCCATCGACAGGATTCCCTCTGTTCTATGATATTTAGCCCTTTAATATATTTGTCAATCGATATGTTTTGAATTTATACGCCCCTTCTTTTTCTCCTCTGTAAGCACTTATAGTCTTGAAAGGCCTCAAGTCTTATTTGCAATAAAATTGCAGAAAATTGTGAAAATCTTCAATATTAGAGATGACACCTGTTGATGACGTCACTTAATTACGTCATTATTTGCTGTTTCTATGCGAAACTCTCTCTTTACCTGTTTATGACTGAACAGTTCCGATAAATGCTTCGCTTAATGCAGAACCGTATTTGTCATTTCGAGAGTAATTTCAATTGTCTACAGAAGCAAAGTGTCGGAAGAGTGTGATGCTGTCAACCACGTTTTAATGTACTCAACAACTGTCGCAAGTTATTGATTTGATCTGTTTGACCAAAGTACAGCAGTATATCGATCATCTACACATAGCAGCTGATTCGATTTCAATTAGTTGGTTTCGATCTGCTTCCACAGATATAAAACCGGTGCGTATTTAACGTGGAATTGGAATCAGTTTCCAATTGCTTTAGCCTCGTTTGATCGTCTGAGTTTACGCCCTTGTCTGTTTTGAGGGAAATCTCGATCCAATGTTTACATCTCAGTTTATGTAGAATTTTAATTAATTAAGGTGTTGCTGCCGGTCAAATTCTGTGTAAAGGCTTACATGATTAAATATGTATGATATGGTTAAGTGACTATAGCATCGGGTCTATAGAATATACATGGAGATGACAGAAATATTGCTACAAAGACTTATTGACTGAGTGCTGTCTGGAAGTATTTGAGGAATATAAATTTGAAATCTCTTTTAAAAACATACAGAACTAGATTGTTTAATATGTGTTGTACGTAAGAAGAAGTTAACACCAGATCGCGCTCTGAAATCACGGACTAAACCTAATTGAATTTCACAGGCAAAATTATTTTACGCTGCGTTCGCTCCAATTGGTTAACAAGGGTTAAACTTACATGTGTCACACTTCAAGATTAGATGTTACGGATTAAAACGAGACGATACCAATCAAAACTCGAAGGAAATTGGCTGCGATGCAATCGTCTGAGCTCTCATCCTTTTCAACCAGTGTATGTATGTATATATGTATGTATGCATGCATATATAAACGTATATATATATTTTATGTATATGTATTTGCATATATAGATACATATTTGTGTGCGCGTGTGTGCGTGCACGTGTGTGTGTATATATTTGTATGTGTGTGTATGTGTGTGTATGTGTGTGTGTATGTGTGAGTGTGTATGTATGTGTATGTATGTGTGTGAATGTGTGTGTTCAATCGGCAGAGAATTTGCGTAAATAATTCTGAGAGTATAATTTCTGTGGGATGTGTACGCGATAGGAGTCATTGTCTCACATGTGGTACCCATTAGGGTCTGTGATGCTAGCATTAATGAAAGGTTTCACTGTATTTTGCTATGTGCCCTCATTCAAATTGGTGCCTATTTTTCTAAGTCTATTGCACTCTACAGAAAATTCTGACTCAAACAAACGAATTTTTCGAAGAGTCTATTCATTATACAAATCTTACCATATTCAATAAGAACTATCTGAACTACTTTTCGCGGAATATTTATAGCTCACGCTGCGGTTTATTTCTAGAGTCGACCTTGACATCATTATGCTTTGGGCAAATGCCAGCATCATTAGTCAGTAGGATGCTAAGTGCGAATGTCAGAATATATGACTGCGAAGAAATTGGTGCTTCCCTTTCATCACCATCCATTAGATATATGATCAAGATTACATATTAGTGTTGCACATGGTCTCTATAGAAATCAAAAATCCATTATGGTATCGTAAAGAGAGAAACCAAGAAGAAATGCAATTATTCTCTTTCTTTGTAAGTTGTGTGATTCAATATTTCATGACGAAAGAAACCCCGCTATGAGGAGTTTCAAAAATAAAAGCATAATCTGTAACGTGGCGTAAATGTAATTTGAAATTTGCTGACTCAGCGCATGTTGATAGAAAATCTATCAATAAAATAGACAAATAGATAAAACCTCGCTTTAGTTAAACAAAATGAGGACCATAAAATATAAACGTTTTGTAAAAGTAATTGTATGTTAATGCCTCAAATGTACTAATGTGTATCTCGAAGTCAACTTTTGCGGAAACGACAGAATAGATCGTTCACCATTAGGCTATTGTTATCACTATGATAAAATGATGAGATGATGAGGTGATGAGATATTGAACATTAATTTCGTTTAAAAGGATCAGAACCGATATCTTTTAACTATTGAAACCTTGCTTCCATAAAATTCCTACAATAACGTTCTTTGTTTATTTTTTTATCTTTCCGTTTGTGAATAGAGGAAGATAAGGGTCATGTTGAAGAGGAAATCCTTTTCAGAGTTTCAAAGACTGAATAGTTTTAATTAGTTTTAATAAGTTTAATGAAATCAAAGTTTAAAATGAATTTAATTTAAAACATTAGACTAAGTGACGTAGAAGATGACTACAATGTTTAGTGTCTGTGAGAATGGAGTGAAGAATGAATGTTATTATTGAAAGAACAGCACGCAAAATAGAGACATAGTGCTTCACATCTTCGGTTAGCAATATGAAATAAAGGTTAATTGTTTAGAACAGTGGTTCTCAGCCGGGGTCTGCATGGCCCTTGGGGATCCACATCAGATTATTTTGTTAAAATTGATGTACAATGAATTAGTGATAGTTCAGTACACAAAATATTTCAACAATTTTTTTTTATTATTATACAGTTGTGGCTGTGTGGCAAGAAGCTTGCTTTTAAACCACACGGTTCAGGGCTGAGTCCTACTGCGTGGCATATTGGGCAAGTGTCTTCTACTATAACTTCGGGCCAACCAAATCCTTGTGAGTGGATTTGGTCGACGGAAACTGAAAGAAGCCACTCGTATATACATATATATAAATATATATATATATATGTGTGTGTGTGTGTGTGTGTATGTGTGTGTGTGTGTGTGTGTGTATGTATGTATGTATTAGTGTGTCTGTTTGTCCCCTCACCATCATTTGACAACTGATGGTGTGTTTATGTCCCTGTATCTAGCGGTTTGGCAATAGCGGCCGATAGAATAAATACTAGGCTTACAAAGAATAAGTCTGGGGTCGATTTGTTCGATTAGAGGCGGTGCTCTAGCATGGCCGCAGTCAAATGACTGAAACAAGTAAAAGCATAAAAAATAAAGAATCTACTTATAAAAGCATAATAGGAGTTTTTAAAACATCGAATGGCTATGGAGGTCCAGCGGAGTAAAATACGAATGAAAGGGGAGATAGAGAAAAAAATGGTTGAAAATCTCTCCTGTAGTTGAATGGTTAATTACTGATGAAAACGACTGTAATAAATGTTTTCTTGTCAGTAGGAATGCTGTTGTTGGCACTCCGTCGGTTACGACGACGAGGGTTCCAGTTGATGCGATCAACGGAACATGCTGGTCGTCAAATTAACGTGCAAGTGGCTGAGCACTCCACAGATACGTGTACCCTTAACATAGTTCTCAGGGAGATCCAGCGTGATACAGAGTGTGACAAGGCTGGCCCTTTGAAATACAGGTACAACAGAAAGAGGAAGAAAGAGTGAGAGAAATTTGTGATGAAAGAGTACAGCAGCGTTTGCTACCATCCCCTGCCGGAGCCTTGTGGAGTTTTAGATGTTAGAAATCCTGGAAGAAATGGACACAGAAAAGAAAGGCAGCTCACGACGTAGAGTAGTGTGCAGCCTCGAAATGATGTGGACTCGTGTTATATTGGAGAAAGAAAGAAGACGAACAGATAGGGTTAATGGGTGTTGAATAGGTCGTAGAACTAAAGAAGAGAAGTGTATTATCGAGTCGGAAAAGAAGGAGTATTTACAGAAAGGGCAAGATCTAAAAAGGGGAAAATATAAAAAGGTGGAAAAGAGGAAATGAAACTTCGAAAGAAGATATTCGATGACAAGTACAGCTGCCTATGTTTGAAGAAAGTGCTTTAGAAGAAAGAAACTAAAGGAATGATCTTGGCAGCTCAACCCGAAGGCCCGAAGGATAAATTAGATCAAAAGCTTTATAGATCAAGAAGTCTGTTATCCAAAATGCAGAGTGTGGGATGATTGAGATGAGATCATGGTTGATGTTGAATCGGAATATAATTCCGATACAATGTTAGCAGAGAATGAATGCAGAAAGAGAAGAAGGCATGATAAGATCACTGCAATAATACCTGCTGTTTTTGCCGCTACAACAACAACAGCAACTACTACTACTACTACTACTGATATTATTATTATTAGTAATAATAATAATAATAATAATAATAATGGTTTCAAATTTTGCCACAAAAGCAGTAATTTTGTGGAAGGAGATGAGTCGATTATATCGACCCCAGTGTTCAACTGGTACTTACTTTATCGACCCCGAAAGGATAAAAGGCAAAGTCGACTTCGGCAGAATTTGAACTCAGAAGGTAAAGACAGACGAAATACTGCTAAGCATTTCGCCCGGCGTTCTAACGTTTCTGCCAGCTAATAAGGAACGTCTTGATGCAGTGCCAGGTAATGTTATCAAAAAGATGAACTACAGCAAATATTATTTATGCTTAATACTACAGATTTACCTGCCAGTTGCTTGACCTTAACCAGTTGGGCATGCCCCTTAATATTTATTATTATTATCATTATTGTTAATAGTAATAATAATATGAGTAGTAATAGTAGTAGTAGTAGTGCAGTGAATTCTTAGATATGTTGTACTTTCGAATACAAGATGATTGCCGTTGAAGAGGGTCAGGCTGTAACGCTTGAGCCCTGTGTGCCACAGTGGCATATTCACTGATATCATTGACTCAGTATCTTAGAATAATTAACTTTACCTCTTTAACCTTTACTTGTTCTAGTCATTAGACTGTGGCCATGCTGGGGCAACGCCTTTAAGAATCTTTAACCGAATGAATCTACTCTACTACTTTATTTTTTAAAACCTGGTACTTATTCTATCTGTTCTTTTTGCCGACTACTAACTTACGGGGACTTACACAACCGACACCGGTTGTCAAGGTGTGTCACGAAGACACACACATATAAATATATGTATTTGTGTGTATATATGACAGGTTACATTCAGTCTATCAAATCCTCTGACAAGGCTTTGGTCGGTCCGATGCTATAGTGGAAGAAACTTACTCGAGAAGCCACTCAGTGGGCTTGAACCCGGAACCATTTGGTTGGGAAGCAAGCTTCTTACCACACATCCATACCTGCACCTATTTATTTCTCTGTCTCAATTAATTGATGAAAACTAACTTCATTCTTCTTCTTTTTAAATCAAGAAGAACCTAGCTAGGAAGAAGGCTCTCGTTATGACTGATACCCGAAATTTACGTCTCGTTTAGGTACAACAGATTGGAGAAGATTAAAATAAAAACCCCAACGAGTACCTGGTTTGATATAATACACTAATCACCTGCCTTGCCCCAAATTTTAAGCCTTGTGCCAAAATAATGAATTACTTAAAGTAGTCGTAGCAGTAGTACTAGTAGCAACAGTAGCAGCTATATAAACAAGTATATAAGTATTAAACTGACTTTACTGGGCATTTGTTCAATAAAACTTCAATTGATTTTGTTATCATTAAAACGCCATCATCACATCTTGTGTAACTATAGCAGTGTTTTGTGATGTGCGTCTATGGATAATTATTTTAATAAACACTATGTTTCCCCTTTCATCTTATTCAGTGAATTTAAACCGAAACTAAAATGAATGTAGAATGAAGTGTATGTTTTTCTATTTATAAATCTTTTGTAAATGAAATTTCGATTTTTTCCCTTCACAGAAACAACAAGTCTACCTTTGGCACGAACTCAACCCTTTGCTCGAACAGGGGAAGAGCTAAAACTGACCTCTAATCGTATTGGTAGTTAACTTGAACCAACTTTAGATTACTGATGTGAAAAGTTCCAATATTAATGGCAGAAATGTGACCGAAAAAAGTTAAAAGGCCAGGCATAGGCGCAGGAGTGGCTGTACGGTAAGAAACTTGCTTCGCAACCACATGGTTCCCGGTTCTGTCACACTGCGTGGGCACCTTGGGGAAGGGTGTTCTACTCTAGCCTCGGGCCGACCAAAGCCTTGTGAGTGCATTTGGTAGACGGAAACTGAAAGAAGCCCGTCATATATATA
>NC_068984.1:7418455-7419139 GCF_001194135.2 Octopus bimaculoides
ATATATATATATATATATATATATATATATATATATATACACACACACACCGTGTTTTTGTACTTGTTTTGTCCAGTTTGCCGCTTGTAGTGCTATCGTCTATTTTTTCCGCATGTTGTGTTTTGTTGGTTTCCGTTTGTTGTGTTCTTTCTGTCCTGCCTTTGATATATATATATATATGTATGTGTGTGCGAGTGCGTGCGCACGCATGTGTATTTGTGTGTCTGTGTTTGTCGCCTCACTATCACTTAACAATTGATGTTGATGTGTTTACGTCCATGTAACATACCGGTTCTGCCAAAGACACAGATAGAATAAGTCTTGGAGTCGATTTGTTCAACTAAAGTCTGTGCTCCATCATCGCTGCAGTCAAATGACTGAAACAAGTAAAAGAATAAAAGAAAATATATATATATATATATATATATATATATATATATATATATATATATATATATATCACCATGATAGATCGCTAGCCACTAAACCTTTTCCTATTTTCTCTCCCTGTTTATTTCTGTGTTCCTTTCTGTTGAAGAGCGTCGGCTCGAAACGTCAAGGACTTTCTAATTTCCCGAGCGTTAAACTAATACCTCTTTTGTTGCTTACACACCAGTCTTAGTCTTTTTTGTTTGTTTTTTTCTTTTTTTTTTTGTAAATTCCAACTACATGTGTATATGCGTG
>NC_068984.1:7419149-7420827 GCF_001194135.2 Octopus bimaculoides
TAAATTCCAACTACATGTGTATATGCGTGCGCGCGCGCGCGTGTGTGTGTGTGTGCGTGCGTGTGCGTATGTGTGTGGCTGTGTGTGAATTAGTTGATAGATAATGACCACCTTTAAACATACGTCTTTTCGACTTTGTTCCACAACAATCCGCACCAATGACATCAACAACAAACCTGGCGTGTGTAGGTGATTTTCCTACTCATATAATGAATTTCATCACTAAAAATGCAAATATCTTTAGGCTTTCAGTAAAACATGTCTTCCCATCATTTCGCTTCTCCTTCACCTAACCTACTTCCACATAATTAGGTTATCAGAGGCCATCGTTTGTTATCGACAATGGCATAAAACAACAAGAAATAAGAGTAAATCCACTCTCAACTCCTCATCCGAGATAAACTGACATCTGCTTCACTATAAAACTGCATCTTTCATCAATCATACAAAAAAACATTTCCTCCTTAGCTACGTTAGTCAGTTCATAGTTTTACATAAAAAATATATAACACTTTTCATAATCGAAACCATATTAAGGGGAAAAAGACTACATATAAAAAAAAAAATCGATATCTTCTTAGCCATGTGATTCGATATTCTTTGGCAAATTGCTCACCTCGGAACAAGTTAATCCTAAAATAACAGCAAGAAAGAAAATGACATAAAACCTCTTTATCTTTTCTAAAATCATGCCATGGGTTTGATGAAGTAATTGGTCCGAGCAGTAAACTGGAAGTAAGTAACCAATATAATTACATTCAAGAGAGCTATTAACATAATCACCTCGTTCAGTGATTCTTGTATATGTCACTGAAGTACTTACACGGTATATAAAACATGTAGCAGTAATGTGCGGTGTATAATGTGCTTTGAAATTTGGCCAGAAGGCCAGAAATTTCGGGGCGGGAGTAATTGACCACACGACCCCAGTGCTTAACTGGTATTTATTGTATCACCCACCAAAGGAATGAACGGCAGAGTCGTCCTGAGCGGAAACTGAACTCAAGATGTAGAAGCAAACGAAATGCCGCTAAGCATTTTGTCCGTGGCGGTAACGACTCTACCAGCTCGCCGCCCTAATGAATAATATCAAGTGGACTTTTTCTTCTCTTTCACTTGCTGAACTGTCAACGATCTTTGATGTAAAAGAAACACATGCCTTGAATATTTTGTAAACTCTCTCGCTTCGTAGAATATTCAATTTAGTATAATATATTGGCCTGGGTTTATGGCATGATGATGATTTCAAATAAGGACAAAATGGCTCTATACATGCTTAGTTGGAATTAATCAAATATTTGAAATCTTTATGAGTAGAAAAAATATTCTGCACGTCTTTTTAAATCCTCAATTTAAAATTGAAATTTGTCACCCTGCATTATTTACGACTTATTATCCAAGGGATTATCTCCCCAACAATTGCTGCCACTAGGGCACCACTTTTATTATAGTTCAGTTGCTTCCGTCAATAGACTGCGGCCATGCTGGGACACTGCCTTGAAGAACTTTAGTTGAACGAATCGATCCCAGTACTTAATTATTTAAGGCTTCACACTTATTCTATCGTTCTCTTTTGTCGAACCTCTAGTTAACAAGGACGTGAACACACCATTACCTGTTGTCAAACGGTAATTCGGGACGAACGCAGACACAAAGACACAAGAACACACACACACAC
>NC_068984.1:7421503-7422560 GCF_001194135.2 Octopus bimaculoides
TGTGTTTGCATGTGTATCTGTATGTGCGTCTGTGTGTGTGTTTGTATTTGTGTGTGTGTGTGTGTGCGTGTGTGTGTTTGCGTGTGTATCTGTGTGTGCGTCTGTGTGTGTGTGTGTGTGTGTGTGTGTGTGTTTGTGTGTATACTCGCACACTGACGTAGGGCGGGTGTATTTAGTTCTGACACTCATAGTAATACAAATGAATGGCTTTATAAGAAATTGTCTGCAGAAATTTAGTTTTGTTTCCTGTGAAAAAGACCAGGCATTGGTTTTTCAGAGACGTAACCTTATCTTTAATTCTGTTATCAGTGTTAAAAGTGAAACTCTGTAAGACAGCCTTCTTTTCATTCTGTATTCACCGGACGTAGGTAGCTGGATGGGTTTGAAACGTCGCCAGATATATAGAAAGTACGCTAACAAAATTCCAACGTTTTCTAAGGAAGAATGCTATGGCACAAGTAAGTCTGAAGCATTTACTAATAAAAGAAAGATAATAGAAAGAAAGAAAACCATAGAACTCAGAGCTTTCGATGTTCTGCATTGGGGAATATTTTACGTTCCATTACAGAAAGCGTAGTAAGTATAAACAGATCCGTGCGCATGCGTATTGTGTGTGTGTGTGTTGAAGAGGAAGTTTTATCCCGACAAGTATGCTGAACGCCTACATACTCCTACATACTCCTCTGTGTGTACGATTCTTTAATTTACAGGTGCAGGCGTGGCTATGTGTTAAGAATTTCGGTTCCCATCCACATGGCTCTAGTTCTGGGTCAGTCCCACTGCGTAGCAGATTGGGCAAAGTGTCTTCTGCTATAGCGTCGGGCCGCCGACCAAAGGCCTGTAAGTGGATTTGGTAGATGGAAGGTAGCCCGTCCTATATATATACATATATATATATATATATATAAATGGAACAAAAACGCACTAGAGGGCATTAAGGCTTTCGAACAGTTAGACGACACAAACGCGGAAAAGAGAAACAACAATTAGAAGGACAGGCAAAAAAGATGGGTCATTCTGGGCTTTCTTTCTTCAGTCAGGTACCAGAAGTGACAAC
>NC_068984.1:7422905-7427803 GCF_001194135.2 Octopus bimaculoides
CTGTGTGTGCGTGCGTGTGTGTGTGTGTGTGTGTGCCTTTGTGTCTGCTTTGAGTCACCACTTGACAGCCGGTGCTTATTTATGTTTCCGTATCTATTGGTTCAGTTAAAGAGACCGATAGAATAACTACCAAGCTTTAAAAAATAAGTGCTCCGGTCGATTCATTCGACTAAAAATTCTTCAAGTTGGGGCCCCAGCATGGCCGCAGTCTACTGACTGAAACAAGTAAAAGATAAAACATATGACTTAGAAGAAAATATATATTATTTTTGTTGGTGTTGTTGTTGTTGCTTAAGGCGAAGTTAGCCATGATCGAGCAGATCTGCGGTCGAATATATTCCCGTCTTAACCCTCCTGACCATGTTTCAGGCATATTGTACCACAAACCATACTGTCTAAAGTGGTGTCCTTCCTGTATTTCTAAACAGCAAGATTTTGATTCACGACAGGTCTTTGACAAACTCTACAGATGGATTGACTGAAGAATTATTCAAACAATCGATTAATTAGTTAAATGTAGACGAATTCGTTAATAATAATAATAAAAGAAATTTAACAGAATCAGTGCGTGTGTTTATTATTTGCAATATGACCTTCCCGAGATACAACAAAATTTGTTTCAACATACGAATTCGCATGAAGAATCTTACAAACCAAAAACCTAATTTAACTATTTATTCTTTGAGGTCAAATGACTAAAATTAGTGGACCTTCATATCTACGCGTGATCATACAGGAGTTGATCACATCCAGATAGTTTTCGTGGTAATTATTAACATAAGTGACTCGTTTCACCCGGTCATATTTATACAATCCATTAAAAGCCACGGAAACTATTCTTTTTGACGAGAGAGAAAGTGTCCTTATATTTCTAAGAGAAATTTAGAAGTGATTTTTGCTGGCAGAATCGTTAGCGCGCCGAGCAAAATGCTTAACGGAATTTCGTCGGTTTTTGTGCTCTGAGTTCAAATTCCACCGAGGTCAATTTTGCCGTTTATCCTTTCGAGGTTGATAAAATAAAGACCATTTGAGCACTGGGATCGATGTAACTGACTTAACTCACCCACGAAATTGCTGGCCTTGTGCTAAATTTGAAACTGGTATTTTTCCAAGTATCTGAACGGGAACTCAGAAATAGATTAACTTCAAACAGGAATCTAAATTACTTTGTCGTCTCCATTCACCGGAGAATATCAATGAAATAAAGAAAACATTACTAAAAATGCATAATTTGCTTAGAGTTTCCAAGCTCGCATCGCAGCCATGTAATTTCGTGTTCAGTCCCAAGGCGCGGCACCATGAGCACGTGTTTTCTACTGTAGGGTCGAGCCGACCAATGCCTTGTGAGTGAATTTGGCGAACGAGAAACTATGTCGAAGCCCGTTGTATATTTGTACATATATATGAGTATGCCTTTGTGTTGGTCAGACGCACATCGCCAATTGACATCCTGTGCTTGTTTGTTTTCGTTCCCATAACTAAGCAGTTCGGCAAACGAGAACAATAAGATGAGTACTGATATTTTTTAGACTAAATCCTTGATGGTTGTACCCCAGCATGGCCGCAGTCAAATGACTGAGACAAGTAAATAATGAAAGATAACCTCACAATCTAATGGATATCGTCTGTTATGTAAATCACGCGGACATCTGCTCGCTCTGTCTCCATCTGTCTGACTCTCTCTCTCTCTCTCTCTCTCTCTCTCTCTCTCTCTCTCTCTCTCTCTCTCTCTCTCTCTCTCTCTCTTTGTCTCTCGGTCTGTCTCTGATTCCAGTTAATTCAACAGATACCAATCGTTATTTAAACTTCAAACGCCAACATCAAAAGGGGACATTCGTTAAACTTTAGACATCTTAGCAATTCTGATGGCTGCTTTGCATTATTTAGGAAAATAAGCGATTGCAATATTTTATCGAAAGTATTTATGCTGTAAACAACCGTTTCATCATCCCAATTCGTAACAGCTTGATACTTTTAATTACTCATGTTTAATACTTTTAATTACTCGTTTTAATTAACCGTAGCGGGGGATGATGCCACTGCACAATCAACCTCGTCAAGGTTTCTGTCATAAATTGTCTGCAAATTGTGCAAACATTATTTCCATCCATCCATATTCTCATGGAAGGGTCGTTGAGGTTGAGTTCCCAAGAGTTCCCACCATAACGGCTTGTTGTTGGCACTCCGTCGGTTGCGACGATGAGGGCTCCAGTTGATCCGATCAACGGAACAACCGGCTCGTGAAATTAACGTGCAAGTGGCTGAGCACTCCACACACACGTGTACCCATAACGTAGTTCTCAGGGATATTCAGCGTGACACAGTGTGACAAGGCTGGCCCTTTGAAATACAGATACAACAGAAACAGGAAGAAAGATCGAGAGAAAGTTGTGGTGAAAGAGTACAGCAGGGTTCGCCACCATTCCCTGCCGGAGTCTCGTGGAGCTTTGGGCGTTTTCGCTCAATAAACTCTCACAACGCCCGGTGTGGGAATCGAAACTGCGAGTCCACTGCCGTAACCACTGCGCCATTGCGCCTCCACCACCACAAGGGCATATCAGAAACAACCGACATCACACTTCTCAGCTGGATTCCCAATCAACCAACTAAGACTATGCATATTATCCAGCCGTCTCTCTGGTTTGCCTACGCCGAGCTCTTCTGCTGGCTGACTCGGGCTTGAAGAGCATGATTTTGGGAATCTTTCCTGTAACATTTTAATCGCATCTCAGTTGTACAGGGGCTGCGAACTCTCAATGCAGAGAAGTAGCCACTCGTCATGGAAAGTCTGCCTGATCTCAGAGCCACGCGTCCTGTCGAGTAGCGTTATTCGAGAGATCCTTCGCAGAAACCCCCATTTGAACCGTTTGTACTCATGATTGTAACCTTTCGGGCGTTATCCAACATTTATGAGTAGAGATGAGAACAGACACGGAGAAGATCACAATAACACTTTTATTGTTTTGATTTAAGGCAGGGATGAAAAGAAACTAGTTTGATCTTTTAAAAGCGTTTTATTTTTAATTCTCTGTCAACGATCAAAGATTCTAAAAATCTCGTGTTATTTGGGTGGTAGGAGACATTAGAAATATCAGATATCAACACGAGATTATCAAAAAACAATCATGGTAATGATTCTTTTTTTATATTAAGTTTAACTCTACCAATCAATCATTATTTTCTATTTCACTTCGGTCATAATTGATCGATTAGTGTATCAAAGAGTTAGCTTCCGTTAATGTTCTACTTGTTTCGAATAGATACAACATAGACATCGCGTCCTTAAATCATCAAATTGCGTAGGCGCATGAATGGCTATGGGGCTAAGAAGCTCATTGCAACCACGTGGGCTCAGTTTCAGAACTACCGCGTGACACCTTGAGCAAGTATCTTTTACTATAGCCCCGACATGGCATTTCGCCCGGCGTGCTAACGTTTCTGCCAGCTCACCGCCTTCATTTTATTTTCAAGCATTGAATTTTGGACCATGTAATAGAACATATCATGATATCTTTATAAGAGAGTAAGGTATGCTTTGAGGGTTATTCAGGTGATATTTCTAGCAGCTCTCGGTATCATCTGTGTTTCGGTATGTGTGTGTGTGTGTGTGTGTCTGTATGAATGTGCGTGCGTGTGTGCACGTGCGTGTGTGCACGCGCGCGTGCGTGATATATTTACCAGAATTACATAAAAATATCTTGAAATACTAAAGAGTAAATTTATTCAATAAAATCGCCATTGGCTTCAACCACAGACTCCAGTCGACTTCGGAACCTCCTGCACTCTTCTGAGCGGTCTCCTTGTTTAAGTTGGTCAATGCTGCCATAATCCTCGCCTTCAATTCATCTTTGGTCTTACAAGGAGTTTTGTTGGTCTCTCCCTCAACTGCGCCCCACACATAATAATCAAGGAAGTTGCAGTCTGGAGAGTTAAGTAGCCAGATGTTTCGGGTGATGTAGTCGCTAAAATTGTCTGACAGCCATGACTGGGTTCTCCTGCTTGTGTGGCATGGTGCAGGGTCCTGTTGCTAGATATAGGGTCTTCCAACAGCCACCCTCTTGACCCAGGGGTGGGGCATTACCTCCTCCAGGCACTTGATGTAGGCTTCCGTGTTGTGTCTGTGGTCGTATGAGAAGATGTATGGAGGCATAATGTCACCATCACTAGTGGTCACTCCAAACACCATGATGTCGACTGGATGTTTGATTTTTATCACTCTCGGTCAATGTCTTTAAATTACACTATCCTCAGATTAACACTCAAACATTCTGAAATGTTCGTACTGGAGCTTCCGGTGCTAATGCCAAGCAGTACAGTATGTCGTTTTCAAATTTATGGCAGAATGAATTGCGACATGGTGCTGTTTTTCTCACAGACGGTGCCCTACTATACTGTGTAGTCGACAAAATCAAAACGAAACAATGCGCCTGCACGAGACTAAAAATATAAATTGGTGACAATTTACCCATCGTACCTTGTATATAGGTATATGTGTGTGTATATATATATATGTATACATAGCATATACGTGTGTGTGGATGTGTATATTTATGTGTGCATGTGTGTGTCTTTCTGTGGTTGTTCCTGCATCGCCGCTTATCATCTCGTGTTACTTTGTAACCGCGTAATCGAGAAGTCCCGAAAAAGAGGCTGAAGGAAAGAATACTAGACTTTGTATTTAAACATTAGGGTCAATTCGATCGCCTAACACTTCATGTCGCGCCCCAGCATGATTGAAACAAGTAAAAGATAAAAATGTAACGGCTTATCAATGAAACATGTAGTAGTCTCTGAGTGAAGGCAGCCAAGGTTTAGAAATCTACAAATATTTGAATGCCTCAGAATTTCACAGTGACCTACAAAAGGTTTGTAGGAAAACTTGATAATTTATATATATA
>NC_068984.1:7428444-7431376 GCF_001194135.2 Octopus bimaculoides
TTCTATGTGTGCCATAAATATCGCCATCCGTTTAGAGAAAAATTTGTAGTTTAGAATCAGTAGTTCTTTGACTGCTATTTCTAAATTTTCAGTATGTTGGAGAAGCAACTCAATGCTAATCCCTGTATATTTATGATGATATATATATATATATGTGTGTGTGTGTGTGTGTGTGTGCATTACTCTATTCCTCTTTTACTCGTTT
Source organism: Octopus bimaculoides (assembly GCF_001194135.2). NCBI lineage: Eukaryota > Metazoa > Mollusca > Cephalopoda > Octopoda > Octopodidae > Octopus > Octopus bimaculoides. The sequence goes on from NC_068984.1 coordinate 7,428,650, forward strand.
CAGTCATTTGACTGTGGCCATGCTGGAGCACCGCCTTTAGTTGAGCAAATCGACTCCAAGACTTATTCTTTGTAAGCCTAGTACTTATTCTATCGGTCACTTTTGCCGAACTGCTAAGTTACAGGGACGTAAATACACCACCATCGGTTGTGAAGCGATGTTGGGGGGACACACACAGACACACAAACACACACACACATACATATATACGATGGGCTTCTTTCGGTTTCCGTCTACCAAATCCACTCAGAAGACTTTGGTCAGCCCAAGGCTATGGAATTAAACGCAGGTGTTATTGAAATCTTTACTTCCGACATATATTTCGGAGACAACATTGGTATTATTCCAGAAGGAATAAAATGATGTAAAACAATGCAATCTTCTCATCAGTGGGGAAAAACAGAAACAAAACGCATCTATAAGACATTTTAACCGAATGTGATTACTGCATATGTGATGAAGGGAAAGTGGCACGGTATTTTGTTTTTAAACTGTTAATATATGTAACGTCAAAGGCAATTTACAGAAAGAGAAGGAGGAGGACGAAATAAATTAGCAGAAAATTAAAAGTGGAGAAATATAGTGCAATAGGGCAAGAGGAATAAATGTTAAAGGCACGGAAATAGATATATTTAGTGGAAGTGAAATGTAAGAAGACAGTTAATGATCGAATTTTATAGACTGGTAGAAATCAATTATAGGAACTAAAGGTATGTTTTTGCCAATGTTTGCAACGATAAACGCGTTCTTTAAACGTGTTTACAAGAGGATTCTCTGAGAAAAGGATGAAATACAGTTCATCGTTACAGAGCGAACAAAATGATTTACTTTTATCATACGGAAATGATATATATATATATATATAAATTCTTGTATGTACAAATATATATATAGAAACATAACGTGGAGTAGATGGAATAGGGACAACTGACGAAGGGATATACTCTTTATGTTGCATGTCTCGTTTCTCTGTTTTTTCGTTATTCGAAAAAAGTTCGTTTTCTGTTTTCATTTCTCATTGTGTTTAACGTTTTTTTTATGTCTTGTACCCATATATGCATGTATGTATACATATGGATGTAGGTATGTACATATATGTATGGATATATGCATATACTTATATACTATTTATATTATATATATATATATATGTATATATATATATATATATATATATATATATATATATATATATATATATATATATATACATACACACGCTCACACACACATATATATGTATGTATGTATATATATATATATACATGTATATATGGGTATAAAGTATACTGTGTTTTTGCATTTGACGCGTATTTAATGCATATTTGTACTGGATAAACATAAACGAATTGCATTCATACTTACCGGGTGAACCACTCATTCTCTGGGAGAGCTTTAAATTTTCGTTTAGCAATTCTACTGTTCCTTCTTGAGGGTCCAGTTCCAGAAGATCCCTATCGACACGGTCAGGGAACGTTGTAAAAATTGGGTCTTCTATCCACCATATTTGAATCTTGAAAGCTGAAATGAGATGATATCGATTTAATAATTACAACAAACCCCCATTACTAAAAAATGTTCTCATTATCTTTTAATTGTTACAAATTAACATTTGGCAATAATTCCAATTAAGATTTAAAATGCATTTTGTCCGGCAATTAATGAGAAGCAATTAAAATCTTTAGAATTCGAAATTAGGTGACTAAAAATATAAAAATAGCGTGGAGCTCTTCACAAATATGTTATTTTTTGAGTTCCAAAATATTTCATGATGGAGGAGTTTATATCTGACATAGTTAAAACTCCTAGATCGCAATTATAAGATTTTAAGCTATTAATTAGTTCTACGTGTATCGTTAATTTTGTTTTAGAGGTGTTGGGGAAAAAATGAATTTTTGTGCTGTGTGTGTTTATATTTTTTAAAACATAAATTATAAATACGTTAGTGGTGGAGTCCTCAACTCCTGACGAAGTCGTAGGAGTGATGACAAAATAATACTGTGTGTTTGGAGCGTATTCTTATACAGATATCAGCACAGCGGATGGAAAATGTATATAAGAGAGAGAAAAAGGCTTCGGTTGACCTAAGACAATGGCAGAAGAATATTGTTGCTCAAGGTACCACACAGTGTAACCGAACCAGAAATTATGTGATTGAGAAGCAAACTTCTTACCACGCAGCCACGGATACACCTTCAGCAATAACTACTTTCGTGGCAGCTTTTGTTACCTATTATTCTTCATAATGTCACAGAAATAGCTGAATTAGAATGAGTTTTTTTGTTTGTTTTTTCGTTCTAATCTTTCCTTTACATGCATTCTTGATGTGTTAATACACTTGCTTTGCTAGAAATCTTTCAAGTCTATTCGTTCAGTTCAGAACCTGTTATTCATATGTGACCTCCACGACAACCCAACTCGCGTCTCCTGCTGTGAATCCTTCATAAGAGATATAAACCATCAATCTCAGAAGAATATCGACGGTGAAAAATATATTCCACCAGAATTAGCACCAGCCTTTATTTAATACTGAAAGATATATTCTGCCGGCAGAGTATTTCACCAAAATATAATCCCGCTCATGTGTGTAGGAATCACAAAGACCAATTTATCTTTGATGTGTTGCATGTGATAATGTTTGTACATAGATAGAAGTTAGCAAAACCTGGAATAATCACGCAAGGTTAAGAGGGTGGGTATAGGAGAAAAATGTAAAATGTAACGAGG
>NC_068984.1:7431386-7434047 GCF_001194135.2 Octopus bimaculoides
GGGGGCGGGGGTGGGCGGGAAGAATACAACTTTTTGTAAATGACTGAATGGAGATGAGGTAGGAAAGAATTCGAAAGTAATTGAATAGAGATGTGATTCTGACAATAAATATGTGCGTGTGAATGTAAATATTCCTTTATGCGTATGAAACGCTGCATGTATATCTATGTATCTATCTATGTACCTACGTACCTAACTACCTACCTACCTACACACACACACACACATACACACACACACACACACACACATGTATGTATATATATAGTGGCACTCCGTCGGTGACGTCGACGTGGGTTCCAGTTGATCCGATCAACGGAACAGCCTGCTTGTGAAATTAACGTGCAAGTGGCTGAGTACTGCGCAGATAGGTGTACCCATAACGTAGTTCTCGGGGAGATTCAGCGTGACACAGTGTGTGACTAAGCTGGCTCTTTTGAAGTACAGGTACAACAGAAACATGACCGAGTGAAAGAAAGTTGTGGTGAAAGGGTACAGCAGGGTTTGCTACCACCCTCTGCCGGAGCCTCGTGGAGCTTTTTAGGTGTTTTCGTTGAATAAACACTCACAACGCCCGGTCTGGGAATCGAAATATACATGCATGTATGTATGTGCATAGATTTAGGAGAGCAAACACAATAAATAGAATCCAATACTTCTGTAAGTATATTCTATTTCAAACGACTGAGTTTTGGTAACTTTCGACCCATGAGTAGCGTTGTAATTTAACTTCTATCGATTAAATAATGATAATAATAATAATAATAATAATAATAATAATAATAATAATAATAATATTAATAATAATAATAATAATAATAATGATGATGATAATAGGGAGCCAATGAAGGTCATGGTATCCAGCACTCTATAATGAAAGAGAAAATCCGCAAGGAACGACGGGTAAGAATAGTCCTAATCTCAAAATTAAATGTTGCTAACAGAATTAATGCGATCAATTCTTTGGCCATAGCAGTAACCACATTTAGCTTCGGTATCATTAAGTAGCGTCTCACTGACATGCAGAATATGGAAGGAAAGATTCGTAAAACCTTTACAACGTACCGAATGCAATATCCAAAATCAGGTGTAGACAAGATTTATCTTCCAAGAAAAATAGGTGGAAGAGGCCTGATGCAGCTTGAGCTATCCTTCAAATCATCAATAATAGGCCTTGAAACGTATCTTTATACAATAAGTGATGTGCTCTTACAAACTGCTCTGAAGCATGAAGATTCCAAGCAAGCTTCAGTCATGAAGCTTAGAAAGAAATTTTAAAAAGTCTCTTGGCCTACAAGTTAATAATAAGAATGACAAAAGACACCCAAATACTGACAGACCTACTATTGGTTCTCCTGATTTCGAAATTAACAATCAGAAAGACCAACGAGATCCAAATACTGACAAACCTATCACTGATGCAAAAAAAAAACATTAAACAAAAAGCAAAGAAGGCTTGCATGAATAATATCGAAGACAACTCGAAAGGCAAACACCTGCATGGAAAATGCCCTACCCACCTGTTCAAGCCAGATATTGATCAGACTCTAACACACTAATCATCGGATTAATTTGAGCAAGAATTTCGATTTCTTGGCCAATCCAGTTTTGCTGGTCCAGGACAGCGATTTCCAAGATACGGATTTCGTCCTCAATGTCATAGCATTTTATTTCTATTTCAGGAGGCACATTCTTTATTTTAATTTTTGTGACCCTACGACCAAGGTATGTAGGGATTATCAGTAAATTTTCAAACTGGAAGGACTTTGTGGGGTGGTCCTTGGCTCTTTCATCACTGTCGAATCGAACTTCGATTGTGGCAAATCTGTTTCCCCGTGTGATGTAGTCTTTAAAGGCCCATATAGGCCTTAAACATTCTTCAACATTTTCTTTAGTGGCCTTTTCGTATAGCCTTGTTTTTAGGTTGAATGTCCTGTAAATAATTGTTTTCTTTTCGATTACTTCCGTGATGCTTTGTGGTGTCTGTAGTTGTATGCTGAGGTCGTCTTTTTTTTAACATTGCTTTACAGGTGAGCAGTTCTTCTTTGGAAAAGCACGTGACTTTTCTTTAACTTTAAAGCTGCGGCAAAATTGTTTTCAGTATTCGTATTGGTTGTGGTAGTGATGATGGTAGTGGTGGAGCCAGTGGTTTTAGTAGCAGAAGCATTCGTGCCTTCTAAGGCCCGTGTGCGTTCACGCGGAACGGCTTTGCTTTGAGCTTCCTTCGCCTCTAGCATTGGTAGAGGTGGGAAGACGTCATCCTGGTTTCACTTAGCCATATTTGTTTAGAAATATGGCAAGGAAATCGAAGAAAATAGAAATGTAAATAGGTTTGAAACTGCTCCTAGGGGTCAATTCCTCCCTTGAAAACACACTCAAACAAAAGCTGGGTGCTTTTCACCCCTTGTGTGCAAAAATTGAAACAAAATGTGTGCAATAAAAGGTCGAAAAAAGGGGTTACCTACGGAGCCAATGCGACATCACGTCAGTCGATAGATAGATACATAGATAGATAGATAGACAGATAGATAGATAGATAGATAGATAGATAGATAGATAGATAGATAGATAGATAGATAGATTGACAGAGAGATAGATAGATTAACAGAGAGATAGATAGATAGATAGATAGATAGATAGATAGATAGATAGATAGATTGA
>NC_068984.1:7434058-7434753 GCF_001194135.2 Octopus bimaculoides
AGATAGATAGATAGATAGATAGATAGATAGATAGATAGATAGATAGATAGATTGACAGAGAGAGAGAGAGAGAGAGAGAGAGAGAGAGAGAGAGAGAGAGAGATGTTTCTTTATTAGCCACACAGGGCTGAACACAGAGGGGACAAAATACAAAGTAGAGCTTTTCTTTTTGGGAAGAGTAAAAAGGAGGTGGGTAGAAACTCGATCAAAAGGGATCGTGGAAAAGAAAAAAAGAAGCCGATCAATAGGGATCGTGTAACACAGAAATGACGTAATGTAAACGGGGAAACAGATTAGGTTTATCCGTGGAAAGAAAAGCCTAAAGAGATAGATAGAGTTTAGTTCCTGTAACTTTCCTGAAAGAACAGCAGTCTGTTTTCCCATATGACGGAGACTAGGTATATATCATTAGAATATGTGTGTGAAGAACATATTCAAAGAAAATAATGTACTAGCTATGAATCGGTGTGTATTTGTTGAGAAGGGAAGGGGTGTAGGAGTATCCGTGCTTTTGTACATGTCCATTTTGAGAAGTTATATAAAATAGTTTGCGGTTGGGTTACAGTAAGATAGAAAAGAAATTATATTTGATCGAATATTAGCTGGCAGGCTCCGTTAATTCCGGCATAAAAGGAAATTTCAATTATATGTTTGATTTTTTAATTTTATTTTCAAATTAATATCTTTTCTATGCA
>NC_068984.1:7437190-7441675 GCF_001194135.2 Octopus bimaculoides
TACACACACACACACACACACACATACATAACATACATACATACATACACATGCACACACACACATAACACAAACACACACGCACAAATCTTCCGAAAGTTATTAGTGATGTAAGCGACATAAAATAGTTATAACCAAAACATGAAACAACGCAAAACTCTGTTGTTCTCGTACAAGAATTTTCCTACATTCCTGCACAATTTACAATTACATTTACATCTTTATGAATGTTATTTAAAAAATTTTCTTTAAAAAAAAACAAAAGCCTCTTATATAAACCCAGGAAAAAAATCTTGATCCTTAAAAAAAAAATCTTATATCCAAGAAACGAGTTTAATCCTTAAACGATTCCTTGGAAATGTAAACTAGGAACTTCATTGAAGGCCTGACTTGATAATTTATGGTAATTTTATAGGTTTGTCTTCCGTCCAGGCTTTTTTATGTTAATAACCTCCATCATAAATGAAAAAGAAACGTAATTTTATAGAGAACTTATCCAAGCAATCGAAACCTGAAAAAAATGAATGCGTGAAAGAAGGATTTATTTATTAATGTGAAAACACATAACGAAATTGTGGAGGCCATGGATGTATAAAACTATAATAGGATGATCAATGGAACAAAGTAAGCAATGAATATACCTTTAAGTTTAAAGGACCGTTCCTAGCTATATTCTATATGAATATTGCATCACTATTAAAGAATCTACTGGCATAATATTTAGGATATGCTGTGAGAGTGGATCATAATGAAATGGCAGTGTTAAGAAAATAAGGAAAACTTCCCAAAAACTGCTCCACAAAACCGTAAATTATTCCAGATTTGCAATAGGTTTAAAAGCTACTTACACAAGCAGAAAATTATTATTAGAGAGAGCAAGAAAAAAATCAAGAAGTTTAGAGCAAGAACCAAACGACACAGAGAATATAATAATAAAAAAATAGATTGTGAATCCAACGTACAAGAACGGAAAATGACTATAAATATTACAGAGTTTTTAAAACACATCATCCATGTTAGAAAATAAAGATTATTAAAGGGTGCATGTGTTTGTAAGCTACGGCATATACTTAAGAATACATCATATTTAATGGATATTAATACAGTTTAAATATAGCTTGGGAATACTTAAAGTATTGAAAAGTAAGTCTAATAATAATAATAATAATAATAATCATAATAATAATAACACGCAGCACGGAATTTTGTCAGTGAACAGGTCACGGTTTCAAAGCGACGAAAATATTTTGACAAATTAAATTTAAATGTTGAAGTGAATTTAACGGTTTTTGTGTGTGTTTTAAATGGCTTATAAACACCTTCCACGCTGCGATTGTTTTTGTTTCAGCACACGATCTTAGATCAGGTCACTTGCTATGCAAGTACATCTCCGTAATAATAATAATAATAATAATAATAATAATAATAATAATAATAATAATAATAATAATAATAATAATAATAATTATTATTATAGCAGTACCAGGCAGTGGCTCTCATGGCTTCTGATCTTAATTAATTGGAAGTGTTATCATGTACATTGTTTTATATTGGTATAAAAGATGGGCTACAGCAAATATTCTGCTCAATACCACAGATTTGCTTCTCCGCTGTTTGACCTTAACGAGTTGAGCATGTCCCTTGGTGGCTGACGATATGTGCATCTCTGATCATGAGCAGAAGTAGTGGGGGAGCATCATAGCCATGTGTTCAGAGGAATTCTTTGAGGCTTAAATAATTCACCTTTGGAAACATAGGTGTTTTGCTCAACATGCTTAAACAAACCTTATTTATGAACCTTTTGAGTGGGATGGGCTACTCGACCCGAAGAAAATTCTAACTGGGCCCCACCTGTGACGTCATGTGTTTTTTATCTTGATATGAGATCACCATGTCACGCACATATGGTTGTGATGCATGTGCCTGATGTACCCTTATCAGACTGGTAGTCATGATGGGTATAATGGGCTTCGTATATTTTACCCCAGTGTCACTTTGATGGTATGCACTGCTCTCTCACTCAAAAAAATAATAAATAAATAATAATAATAATAATAATAATAATAATAATAATAATAATAATAATAATAATAATAATAATAAGGATAATAATAATAATAATAGTAATAATAATAATATTGATAAATATGGAGCCCTGACAATTGAGATCGCTAAGATGTGGCAGCTAAGACGAGAGTCAAACATAAAGGTTATCCCTATAGTCATCAGAGCATTGGGTTCAATACCACCCAATCTGGAAAAACATCTGAAAACCTTAGAAATACCCTACAATCTAGGTGTATTGCAAAAGTCGGCATTACTTAGAATTGCACGCATATTGCGTAAAATACTGTCTGTCTGATGTTCTTGTTGTGACTTGACAGCGATACAAACTCCCGGTAGACACAATATCGTCAATGAACAACCTCACGATATTATATACTGTGCGACGTCTATAATAGTAATGCCCCGGTGCAATGCCAGGCAGCAGCTGACATGGCTTCTAAGCTTATTGGAAGCGTTAACAGGTACAAGTTAACAGGTTAACAGCGTTAACAGGTTAACAGGTTAACAGCGTTAACAGGTACAAGTTTTGTTTTCGTGTAAAAAATATGTGCTACAGTTACAGCAAATATTCTGTTCAATACCACAGATTTGCTTATCAGTTGTTTAACCTTAACCAGTTGAGTATGTCCCTTGGTGGCTGGCGATACGTGAATCTCTGAATACGAGTAGGGTTAGTAGGGGAGCATCACAGCCATGTGTCGAGAGGAACTGATGATGAGGTGTCCAACCTGGATGATGACGTGTCCAGCCAACATTTTTGGATTAGTGGTAGTTTAAAAACTAACATTCGAATTTATAGAGAAAAAATAACTATAAGGGGTATGACATATATACATATGTATGTATGTATGTATGTATGTATGTATGTATGTATGTATGTATGTGTGTATGTATGTATGTACATTCTGTACGTATATGCATATATACTTATATACACACGTAGGAGTGGCTGTGTGGTAAGTAGCTTGTTTACCAACCATATGGTTGCGGGTTCAGTCCCACTGCGTGGCACCTTCGGTAAGTGTCTTCATCTATAGCTTAGGTCCAGACGGAAACTGAAAGAATCCCGTCGTATATATATATATATATATAAATATACAGTAATATATATATATTACATATGTATGTGTGTGTGTGTGTGTGTGTGTGTGTGTGTTAGTGTATCTGTGTGTTTATCCCCTAACATCGCTTGACAACCGATGGTGGTGTGTTTACGTCCCCTTGGTGGTTCGGCAAAAGATACCGATAGAAGAAGTACTGGGCTTACAAAGAATAAGTCCTGGGGTTGTTTTGCTCGACTAAAGGCGGTGCTTCAGCATGGCCACGCAGTCAAATGACTGAAACAAGTAAAAGAATAAAAGAATTTATGTATATATATAGAGAGAGAAATAGAAAGAGAGAGGGGAAAATGTGAGCTCTATGATAAACCTAACTATAATGAATAGTCTCTGCTTTTTATAACTTTGACTACACTCAAATCTGACCCCATCTCCAACTGGTTATCATGGGATCAGTCACCATTTCATGGATCAGTGTCCTGCTATCTACTCGTTTTGCCTCCTCTGTGCCAACCATATCTCTGCCATACGGAGATCGTTTGTCTCACATGAATTCCCTCCGGGCCCACCCGAAAGATTCATCATTCCAAATGTCGTTACTTATATTATGTAAGCCCACACCTTAGGTCTCCCATTATTGACCGTATAAAATTCTTCTTACAAAGTCACCCTGATATAATTGTTTACATAATTATCATAATTTTCCTTCAGTCATCGATTTGTGCTTGTTCAGAATAAACAACAGCCGCATCGCGTCACCGGTTTAACAACGCCAGCGATAGCTACGGGTACAGCCTTTACCGCAGATCGAACTATTAAAATGAAAATGATCAATTTAACCTCAGATGTATTTTAGTTCGATGCCTTTGAACTTGAAACCTTTCGCAAATTACTGGAAACATAAAAAAGGTCAGTAATTAGTACAAGAGGTCAGAAACCGTGACCAGCGTAACTAAATACTTTATTGTCATTTTCTAAGCCGTTTGACATGTCTGATTTATTATCAAGTAAAAGACGTTTTTTATAAAAAAATAATTACTAGCAACAAAATTGAATCAATCATCTGAAATTTCTCCCATTAAAATAATTAGACACCTACATAGTCAATAAAAACATTACCTGAGCTCTTCTTACGAAAAAAAAAAAATTCTGATAATGCTTTCATCTTGTCAACGATTAACTAAGCTACTCTGAAACTTCGCAAACAATTAATTTAATTTGGTAAACACCTTCTGATTTTCTTCGGAGGACCATAAAACTCAGAGATAAAAAAAATACACCAACTTTTCATTACAGTTCGGTTAATCAAAGTATTTTCTCTCCCCCCACTCACTACATCTCAGTATATATATATATATAT
>NC_068984.1:7442121-7445958 GCF_001194135.2 Octopus bimaculoides
GCCCTAACTACTGGGCCATTGCGCCTCCACCTTCTTTTCATTATGTCTTTGTTAATCTTCTTTCACTAAAGATATTTTATATAGCTAATAACAGTAGTAGTAGTAGTAGCAGCAGCAGCAGCAGTAGTTGTAGTAGTAGTAGTAAAGAGGAAGAGCAAAGAAAAATAACAACAAACAACAGCAAAAAGCAACAACAATAACAACAACAACCACAACAGCAGTAGTACTAGCAAAATACTTAGAAACCAAAAGCGGAAGACTATTATATGTAAGAAAGCAAACGGAAGAAAAGGAAACGCCTGTTTGTTTACGCAAGGAGGAGATAAACTAGAAACCAGAAAAACAAACCTCAGTGATTTACTGATCTCAGAAGACAACAATGCAGAAATGGTGAAAGAGACAAAACAAAAAAAATCCAAAAAACATGAAAACAGAACTACAAAAATATAGTAAAGAAGAAATGAGAGAAAAAAATCATTCTACAACCAATGCCCTGGAAGGCTTCGCAGAGAAGTCACCCTAAGTAAAAGCCAACAGTGGCTCAACAGTTCTGGACTACATGCAGAAACGGAAGGACTGATTCTTGCTGCACAAGATCAATACCTGACCAGAAACAACTATAAAAGCAAAATAATGAAAACAGGTTTCAATACCAAATGCAAAATTTGCAACCTGCGCCACGAGATAGTTGACCACGTCATTGGCTGTCCAGTGTACATACGGACATGACAAAATAAATAATTATATCCACTGGACAACAGGCCAAAACTACAGCATTAAAACGAACAGGAAATGGTATAAACATGTACAAAACAAGGTACATGACAACGATCAGGTCAAAATCTGGGATATATCTGTTCAAGCTGACAAAGAAATAAAGGCTAATCGTCCAGACATAACAATCAAGGATCGGGAAAGAAATACCTGCTCACTTATAGACTGGATAATTGGTTATAATAAAAAAAAAATGTGTGAACAAAAACATAGAAGCTATACCTGAACATTTAACACTACACACTATCCAAAAAGTAGCCCTGCTAGGAACTGACCACATCCTACGCAAGTCAGTATCAATTCAATAGTGCAACCCAAATAAAACAATCGACAAACACAGGACATTCTGTACAGTAAATATCCGATAAAATGAACAACCTCCACAATATGTACACTACAGGTCGGATACCCAACAGAAAAATTCAAAATGCTGCACACACACTCTTCAGCAACACAGATGTGCAGCAGGTGATGCAGTAGAACTCTGTCTGAAACTACCAAATGTTGAACAGCAAGAACAACTACAACAATAATAATAATCCTCGGCCTGAAATCAGTTGTTGGTGTCAGTGCTGATATGGTACCTATTTCATCGACTTCAAAAATATAAGAAAGTCGACTTGGACGTTATTTGATCTCTGAATGTAAAATCGCAAAAAATGTCGCTACATATTTTGTTCAGCGCGAAAACCATCTTACCAGCTCACCGCCATGTTTCTAATATAGGTTCAAAAGAAGGGGATGAGCTGGCAGAAACGTTAGCACACCGGGCGAAATGCTTAGCGGTATTTCGTTCGCCGCTACGTTCTGAGTTCAAATTCCGCCTTGGTCGACTTTGCCTTTCATCCTTTCGGGGTCGATATATTAAGTACCAGTTACGCACTGGGTCGATGTAATCGACTTAATCCGTTTTTCTGTCCTTGTTTGTCTCCTCTATGTTTAACCCCTTGTGGACCGTAAAGAAATAAGAAATGTTACCACCAGGTCGAAATGCTTAGCAATATTTCGTCTGTCTTCGTGTTCTGAGTTCAAATTCTGCCGCGGTCGACTTTGCCTTTCATCCTTTCGGGGTCGACTAAAGAAGTACCAGTTAAGCACTAGAGTCGATCTAATCGATTCGCCCCCCCCCCTCCTCCAAAATTTCGGGCCTTGCGCCTAGAGTAGAAAGAAAAAGAAATTAGGTTCAAAGGCTGACAATTTGTGGGTAGTGGCTGGCGGATTGCATCGACCTTAGTACTCAGTTGGTATTTATTTTACCGACCCCGAAAGGTTGAAAGGCAAAGTCAACGTCTGCAGAATTTGAGCTCAGAATGTTATGAGACGGAAGAAATAGTGCTAAGCATTTTCTGCGACATTAGCGATTGCGCTAGGCCATCGCCTTCTTAATAATAGTAACAAAAATAATAGTAATCATGACACATACATACACACACTCATACATGCGCATACAAACATACATACATACATACAAACATACATACATGCATGCATGCATGCATATATGTATGTATGACATAGACATAGACGCAGGCATGGCTGTGTGTGTGTGTGTGTCTCCTCACCATCGCTTGACAACCGATGTTGGTGTGCTTATGACCTAGTAAGATGGCGGTTCAGCAAAATAGACCGACAGAATGAGTACTAGGCTTACAACGAATAAGTTTTCGGATGGATTTTTTTCGCCTAAAGGGGGTGCTCCAACGTGGCCGCAGTCAAATGAATAAAACAAGCAAAAGATTAAAAGAATAAAAGAATTTAAATATATGTTCATTTCAACATTTCATCATGTAGCTCATTCTGTATGTTTTATGAATGCATATTCGTATATCCGCCTAATTTTAAATACGTTTGTAGTGGGAAAGGTATAGCAAAAGATGCTGAGGTCGCAGATGAAATAAGCATGTGAACAACATCAAAGTAAAACAATGGGAAAGCATCGGATTGTGGTTTAAATAATTTAGTTAAACGACACTTGCATTTACTAGTTGCATACCCTAGAAAATCCACTACAAGCATTACCAACTTACTTCGAAGAAGTAAGTAAGAAGTAAGTAAGTTGGCGAAGAAGAAAATAACAGGGGAAATACTTTGTCGATATGATGAGGTAGAACCGGGCATGTTTTGTGTCTGTGTGTGCATTGATCATTCAGTCGTATCTGTTTATGTTTCGCTACTTCTGCTGTGTTGGGCCGTTCATGCTGAAGATGTGGTTCTCCGTTGGCTGTTTAACTGGCGCAAGGCTGTCTCTTGACAGTTTGCCTGGTGATAGCTCTCTGCCTCCATCGCATGTCTGACTGTATTTATAATGGTCATGACAACTAGAAGGACAAACATACCACAGTAGTAATTCCTACCTTAGTAGGTCGCCTCCTGTCCACTTGAACCTTAACTGACACGGCTCAGGTGGTAAGTCGAAGGGAAAAAAATCATCCATCCCTTTTTGACAGGACAAAGAAATTTCTTTCGCGCCTGTTTGGCCAGTGGTGGATCAGGGTGGATCAGGGTGGATCAGGGTGGATTCGGTGTTAGTTTCTACACGTCTATGTAACGATCACGTGTAAACAAATGCAATTAATTATAACCGAACCAACATTTTTAATTATAACCGAACCAACATTTTTAATTATAACCGACGCAACATTTTTACACTCAAAATCAGTTGTGTTCACAAATAAAATGACTACGTTTGTTAATTAAACCATTTTCATTTTGATCAAACAACGCACAGAAGTAGGAAAAAAAACTGCAAAGAATCAAAAACAGGTGAACTTACAAATGTTAGCTTTTGACTGCCGTATCATTGCTTCCCCTTTCGACAGCTTCCTGTCTTTTACATGATATTCCAGTCTTCGAGATATAACTTCGGAAAAGTTACGCATAACTGACATCAATGCTTCGCCCTCCGTTCCGCTCGGCTCAGTAGCATTCCACCCGACTTCGTTTCTTCTGTTCAGCAGGTTATCCACTATCCGGGTGACAAGCTGAAATAGTTACCATAGCAACGTTTTCAGATAAAGAAAAGAGAAAAAAAATACAAAAAAAAACAAAAGAAAAAAAGAAAAC
>NC_068984.1:7446423-7449048 GCF_001194135.2 Octopus bimaculoides
ACACACACACACACACACACACACACACACACACACACACACACACACACACACATATATATATATATATATATAAATGTATATGCATATATGTATATATGTTCACACGCACTAAATAGTAAACCACACAGAGATGTACAGGCGCAAGTATACACACGTGTTCTACATATACAAACAACAGCAGGAATATACAAACAAACACAAATACACAAAACAAACGTAACAAACACTAACGCACTCACGTATAAAAGACAGACACACTCACACACACACACACGCACACGTACTGTATGTGTAAAAAAAAATGTCGACAGATGAGAATGAGTTTCCTATATATGTGCGGCTTATTTATTCGTCCGATGTCTATGCTACGTTACAGCATCTTGTACGATCGTACATGTGTTAGAGAGTTGAATCTTTTTATCGCCCTAAGGATATTACATAGCGTGGTAAAGACAATATTCAAACGAGCTTTTATAAAATATACATGCATATACACAAATACCATATATATGTGTGTATGTAGATATATATGTCTGGGCATGTATATATATATATATATATATATATATATATATATATATATATATATATATATATATATATTTGTGTATGTATGTGCGTGAACAAGTGGTACATAGGTATTTTTTGTAAGTTTATATAAACATATACTACGTACGTACATTCATATCTATTTGTCTATCTATCTATCTATCTATCTATCTATCTATCTATCTATCTATCTATCTACCTATCTATCTAACCATTTATTTACCCCCTATCAATCAATCTATCAATCTGCCTACTCCTCTGGTTGTTTAAATATCTAGTTAACACTATTTATTTAACAACATATCAATACAACTTTCACTGCCCTTCGTTATAAACATTAGGGGAACATTACTCAATACAAGAAGTAAAGTACAACTAATTTAATTGACTGAACTATTCGCCATTATTCGGACTGCGCATGATTACTCTTTCACAGATGTTTTTTATTGGTGAAAACAAAATCATAAAAACCACAGACAAAATTACAAGATGGCGACGAAGGAAATGCATTTCTATTTGCTAATGGTGGCTTTCGTGACTGACGCGCAAAAACATCTGACAGATTGAAGAGGGTTTACCAGATGACAGGGCTATGGAAATCACGCAAAAAGATTGAAATTCGATATTGTGAAAAGGTTGCAAAATAGAATTAAATAAATGAATAAACAAATATACGCTTGTAAACAAGGCAAAATCGTTAGCACGCCTGGCAAAAGGCTTAGCGGCCTTTCGTCTGTCTTTACGTTCTGCGTTCAAACTCCGCTGAGGTCGACTTTGCTTTGCATCTTCTCGTGGTCGATAAAATAAGTACTAGTTGAGCATTGACGTTGGTGTAATTCACTTAACCCTCTTCCCTGAAATTACTGGCCTTTGCGCCAAAATTTGAAGTCAATATATACACGTTATCTCATTGACTCAGTGGAGGTGCAATGGCCCAGTGGTTAGGGCAGCGGACTCGCGGTCATAGGATGGCAGTTTCGATTCCCAGACCGGGCGTTATGAGTGTTTATTGAGTGAAAACACCTAAAAACTCCACGAGACTCCGACAGGGGATGGTGGCGAACCCTGCTGTACTCTTTCACCACAACTTTCTCTCACTCTTTCTTCCTGTTTCTGTTGTACCTGTAATTCAAAGGGTCAGCCTTGTCACGCTGAATCTCCCTGAGAACTACGTTAAGGATACACGTGTCTGTGGAGTGCTCAGCCACTTGCACGTTAATTTCACGAGTAGGCTGTTCCGTTGATCGAATCAACTGGAACCTTCGACGTCGTAAGCGACGGTGTGCCAACAACAACAACCTCATTGACTCACAAACACACGGTTACAGATACATACAGATAAACGTAGACGCAGCGAATCAGTGAGAAATAAAAAAAATAGGCAGAATGAGAACCTATTACTTTTTAAAGAATCAATCGGCGTCCATATTTGCGTGTGTTTGTGCACGAGTGTATACCTGTGTACATGTGTGTGCATGTACATATTTGTTAATAAGTTCTTTAATCAGTTAATGAATTAAATACGTGAGGGCAGGTGAGCATAAATGAGTGTATGTGCATGCAAATGTGCCGTGTCTGTGTGTGTGCGTGTGTATGTATAATCATGAGTATTGGTGCATGCTTGTATGTATCCATATGTGTGCATTATGTAGATGTGTATATATGTATGTGTCTGTTTGTGGGTTATATGTATGTATGACTCTACGACTGTGTGTATATGTATATGTATGTGTATTAGAGCATAGAAGCCGATATTTGCACGCAAAAAAAACAACTTTCATTTTGAATCGCTAATGGTTATACAAGCACATCAATGAAATCCGTATCAATAAGCACGGGTACCTCCTTATTACCTGCTTCCCTACTTTACTGCGTTCCCTTGCGGAAGATTTTATGCGAGATAAGATCATACATACGTATTTTATGTCGTGTATCAGATGTTGACGATCTCTGTGTATCTTACATTGTATAGACGCAAAGTCGTAACTCTCTCATTTCTACAATGTATTCATTAGAGGAGAAATTCTTAAATTATCATGTACCTTGAGATGTGACTCGTTACCAAGACTGAGC
>NC_068984.1:7449602-7453608 GCF_001194135.2 Octopus bimaculoides
AGACGAAATACCGCTAAGCATTTCATCTGGCATGCTAGCGTTTCTGCCAGCTTGTCACCTTATGAGTGTATATATGTGGGTGACCCCCTTAGATCATGATTGACCATGGGATTGCACCTAGAAAGTTACCCTTCGAGGCACAAGTCCGGGCAAGATTTTTTATGGAAGTCCAGCAGTCGCCTATGCATACTGCCTCCCTTCTTCATGCCACTGATGTTATCCAAGGGAAAGGCAAAGGGGCCGATACAGCTTGGTACCTGTGACGTCGCAACTCACTTTTACAGTTGAGTGAACTGGAGGAACTTGAAATAAAGTATCTTGCTCAAGAACACAACACGCAGCCCGGTCCGGAAATCGAACTCGCAACCTCACGATCGTAGGCTCGAAGCTGTAACCACTGAGCCTGAGCCATGCGCCTTCATATCCATACATCCATTAGTATGTAGAGGCTCTGAAACTTCTTATTCATCCCATTATTGCACAACTGTTAATGTGTATGCTGCACAGAAGATATTATTCCGTGCAATTTAATAACTTGTGGTTAACATACACACAGCTATAATGCATATGTATCGTGTTTTCGAAATATTTTAGCACATATTTAATCAAATAAATCAAGGAGAAGAAAGATGTAGAGAAGAGTATAGTAATAATAATAATAATAATAATAATAATAATAATAATAATAATAATAATAATAATAATAATGAGAAGAAGAAGAAGAAGAAGAAGAAGAAGAAGAAGAAGAAGAAGAAGAAGAAGAAGAAGAAGATGATGATGATGATGATGATAATGAAGAAGAAGACGAAGAAGAATACAAATATGTAATATATATTTATATATATATAATACCACATACACACACAAACACACAGTCAAACACATGCACACAAACACACACACATACACACACACACACGCACAGATGCGCGCGCACATTCTTAAAACGGTAACGGAATGTTGAAATTTTTTCACTTAAGTTTTATTGAATATCGCAGCGTCTATCAAAGATGGCTACCTCAATAAATATGCATATGGAGAAAATATCCACGTGTTTAATAAACATATATTTAGTCAGATATTATTACTCTATTTTGTAAGCAAACACACAACTCATGCAGATTTTTAAAAAATCAATACATTTCTGTATAAAACTGAAGTCATAAAGTAATATCGTATCTTAAATATGAGAGTGCGTCTTTAGAATTTATTCAAAATTTCGTTGAATGACTTATTGCGCTGATGGAGAATTCGATGAATACAGATGGAATATTATCTTTCGTTCATTTGTCTTTCACTCGTTTCAGTTGATGGCCATTAGGAGACACAATCTGGAAGGGTTTGGTCGAAGAAAGCGAAGCCTTTTAATTTTAATATTTTTAATTTTTATTCTTTTAATCTGATCCTTATTCTATCGCTTACCTTAGCCGAACCGCTGCGTTACAGGAAAGTAAACAAACTAACTCCGATTATCAAGCGGTGTAGCGTAACAAACGCAAGCTCAGAGACAGTCAAGCACACACACGTATCCGTTGTGAACTGATTTATGATGTTAGTATAAGTTCTTAAGTTATAACTGACGCTGCTGGGGAGAGCGCAAACCAGGTGGGGGCGCCAGATTTTTTGAATGCTTAATATGCGAATCCGCGAGAGACCGTTATACAGCGGATTAGATGAAGGCAAACGCACGCAAGGTGGACAGAAAAAGCATCTCAAGGATACATGCAAAGCCTCGCTGAAGAGATTTTGAGATCAACACCGACGCCTAGGAAAAGCAAGTTCAGGAGCACTTTTCCTGGTGACGCTGCACTAATAGAGGCGCCATCCCCTACGAACAGATTAGGATTTCAGGGACACAAAGGAGACGCAAACTGAGCAAGTCCAGAGCCAACTTCTTGCCTCACTCGAAACAAACAACCAGTGTTCCACATCAGCGGAGCCTCCTGAGCATGCATCGGAATGATTCGCCACAACCGGACACGCTATGCCCCGTCTTCTTCCCCCATGCAATCTCCTTGGTCATCGTCGGCAACGACACACAACCTAATAGAAAAAAAAATTAAATAATCGTAGTGGCACTCCGTCGGTTACGACGACGAAAGGTTCGAGTTGATCCGATCGGCGGAACAGCTTGCTCGTGAAATTACCGTGCAAGTGGCTGAGTATTCCACAGACACGTGTACCCTTAACGTAGTTCACTGGGAGATTCAGTGTGACAGAGTGCGACTAGGCTGGCCCTTTGAAATACAGGTACAATAGAAACAGGAAGAAAGAGTGAGAGAAAGTTGTGGTGAAAGAGTACAGCAGGGTTCGCCACCACCACCCCTGCCGGAACCTCGTGGATCTCGTGGGGCTTTAGGAGTTTTCGCTCAATAAACACTCACACGGGCATGCGCAGAAGTGACATCACGATCGTCGGCGTCTCTTAAATTAATGGACGTGTAATCGATGGAGATGCCAACATCGTTAGATTTTGTTGTTGGTTGTGTTCGTATCGTGGCATTCCGTCGGATACGACATCGAGGGTCCCAGTTGATCCGATCAACGGAACAGCCTGCTCGTGAAATTAACGTGCAAGTGGCTGAGCACCCCACAGACACGCGTACTATTAACGTAGTTCTCAGGATGATTCAGCGCGACACATATTGTGACAAGGCCGGACCCTTTGAAATACAGGAAGAAAGAGTGAGAGAAAGTTCTGGTGAAAGAGTATGACCACGAGGCCGCTGCCCTAACCACTGGGCCATTGCGCCTCTAGTAATAAAGATAATACATTATAAGTGAAAACAAAAATTTGCTGAGTGTCATCGGAGTGATAAGTTTAAGGCCGCCGTGTCTATGTTTTCAATTCCTTTATTTTTGTTATTTACTTCGAGCCATTGTTTGTATGTTGCTGGTTAGTATATCTTTATTTTTTTTTTGTCCAGATGCATCTAAATTTATTTTATTGAGTTTATGTACTGCAATATCTAAAGGTTTCATTGTATTATTGAACTGTGCAAACTTTAATTTGGTCTCTTGGGAAATTAGTTCCAGCGAGCTTTTTGAAGTTTTTCAAAGTGATGCGCATTGATGTGTGAATGTGTTGTGACAAGTTACCCGACTAAAACTGCAAAACCTGTTTGACAAATGGTCTGTAATGTCATATTGCGCGCGAGTATGTATGTGTGTGTGTTTGTGTGTATGTGTGTTTCTGAGTGTGTGTGTGAGTTAGAGAGAGACTTTGTGTGTGTGAGTGTGTGTGTGCGTATGTGTGAACATGCGTGTGTGTATATGTGTGTGGTTATGTGAGCGTATGTGTGTGTGTTTGAGTGTGTATGTGTAAGAGAAAGAGAGAGTGTGTATGTATGTGTGTGTGAGAGAGCTAGAAAGTGTATGTGTATGAGTGTGTGTGTGTGTATGCGTGTGTATGAATGTATGTGAATGCATGTGATTATGTATGTGTGTGTATGCATATGTGTGTGTTTATAGAGGCTCGTGAACTGGTGGTTAGAGTATTCGTGCCACGATCATAAAGTCATGAGATCGATTCCCGGCGGCACGTTTTATCCTCAAACAAGACACTTCATTTCACATTGCTCCGGTCCACCCAGCTGACAAAAACGAATTGTACTCATAATTCAAACGGCCGACTTTGTTACGTTCTGAGTGACACTGAATTTCCCTGAGAACTTCGTTAAGGATACCCTGTCTGTAGAGTCTTCAGCAGATTGTTCGATTGATCGGATCAACTGGGACTCTCGTCGTCGTAACCGACGGAGAGCCAGTGTGTGTGTGTGTGTGTGTGTGTGTGTGTGCGTAACAACGACAACTACACATTCTTTACATTATTTACATTTGACGGATATTTGTCCTCATCTTGTTTTTTGTTAACATAACGTTTCGGCTGATATACCCTCCAGCCTTTATCAGGTGTCTTGGGAAAATTCCGAACCTGAGTTCTCATTCCTGAGGTATTTTTCGATGTTATTATTATTGTTATTATTATTATTATTATTATTATTAT
>NC_068984.1:7453752-7454749 GCF_001194135.2 Octopus bimaculoides
GTAACAACGACAACTACACATTCTTTACATTATTTACATTTGACGGATATTTGTCCTCATCTTGTTTTTTGTTAACATAACGTTTCGGCTGATATACCCTCCAGCCTTTATCAGGTGTCTTGGGAAAATTCCGAACCTGAGTTCTCATTCCTGAGGTATTTTTCGATGTTATTATTATTGTTATTATTATTATTATTATTATTATTATCATTCAAGTCACTGCCTGGAATCGAACTCGGAATCTTGGACTAGTAGCCCGTGCTCTTAACCACTACGCAATATGTCCGTATAGAACTGAACGACACCTATGATGTCTGGGAATGAGTTCTAGAGAATATGGTGACTATCATTGTAGTGTTTTGGTGTCGGTTGTGTATTTGGATATTTTTAGACAAGAGGGAAGGTATCGGTCATGATCCTCTACGGTGCCTCCAAAAGAGGTAGAAGGGAGAGGGATTATTGCCCACGGCGGACCGCCTCTTCGCTCACTGATTACGCTATTGGGGGAAGTATCTTCTAAGCACATATCTATTCAGAAAACTGGCAACAGAATAGCCTCAGCAAAAGACCCATATATGTCCAGATGTTGTTAAATTGGTCAGTGAATTAAACCTACCAACCATGAAAGCCATTGCGTGATTTGAACACAGAAGGGGGAAAAAACAGAAGCAAATACTGAAAGGCCTCGGTTCAGCATGTTACAGTACCGCCTACGCACCACCATTAATTGGTAGATTTTTATCAACCCCCTAAAGAGTCATGTCTGCAATAGGCACAAGGTGAGGGTAAGTTGAATTCATCAGCGTAGGCGCAGGAGTGGCTAAATGGTAAGTAGCTTGCTTACCAACCACATGGTTCCGGGTTCATTCTCACTGCGTGGCACCTTGGGCAAGTGTCTTCTACTATAGCCTCGGGCCGACCAAAGCCTTGTGAGCGGATTTGGTAGACAGAAACTGAAAGAAGCCCGTCGTATATATGTATATATATATATATATAT
>NC_068984.1:7454952-7456491 GCF_001194135.2 Octopus bimaculoides
TGTGTGTGTGTGTGTATGTGTGTATATGTTTATGTGTCTGTGCTTGTCCCCCCACCTCCAACGTCACTTGACAACCGATGCTGGTGTGTTTACGTCCTCGTAACTTAGCGGTTCGGCAAAAGAGACCGATGGAATAAGTACTA
This sequence comes from Octopus bimaculoides, assembly GCF_001194135.2. Classification (NCBI taxonomy): domain Eukaryota; kingdom Metazoa; phylum Mollusca; class Cephalopoda; order Octopoda; family Octopodidae; genus Octopus; species Octopus bimaculoides. The sequence continues at coordinate 7,455,096 of NC_068984.1, forward strand.
GGCATCCAAAGAATAAGTCCTGGAGTCGATTTGCTCGACGAAAGGAGGAGCTCCAAGATGGCCGCAGTCAAATGACTGAAACAAGTAAAAGAGTAAAAGAATAAGTGATTGGGTATGTTATGTCTCAAACTACTGCTATCTAGCACCTTCGGATGATCTCTACTCAACCGTCACTCAACACTCTACCACGGTCAGACTACCTCTATTTATATGCCTTGCGCGATCCTACCTCTTCGCTTGAGGGCGTCGACACAACAGGGTAGTATTTTATCGAACCTGAAAGGACGAAAGGTAATGTCGACGTCGGAGGAAATTGAACTCAGAAGGTGCAGAGAAATGCCGCTAAGCATTTTGCCCTCGCGTGCTAACGATTTTGTCAGCTCGTCTCCTTCAAGCCCTTAAAGAATGAAAGCACACAGACTTATCTAAGGAGAGTACAGTTTGCATAAAGCGTTGTCTGATGCATATCTGGCAAATTTCTGAATACAAGGGAGATAACACTCTCCTCGCAACCGGATGCAACATTAGAAATTTATATGCGAGATAAACGAATGCGAAAAAGAAGAGCCACAGAGTGCACATTCCTCTTTATCTATTACATAAACACACACATATATACACATATTCATCTACGATATGTCTCTGAGCCTCTCTAGCGTCGGTTATCGATTAAACATGTGTATCTACATTAGACTTACCTGTGCAAACACCTTCGTCTGTACCATGGTGGGGTTGTAGTTAGTTTGGGTACGCGCATAATTGTCTTTGCCATCATTCCAGGAGACGACATGAATTGACACACCCTGAAATATCAAACAATATATATACAATAGGTTTTCGCTAATGGATTTTCTAATTGATTAATAAATAATAATTAAGTGCAATACTGCGAATAGAAGTAACAGGAAGTATGTTATAAATAATCACGTCGGTCGAAAACAGGGAGAGAAATAGAGAAATGGAGAAATAGAGAGAGAGAGAGAGAGAGAGACAGAGAGAGGGAGAGAGAGACAGAGAGAGACAGAGAGAGAGAGAAAGGAGAGAGGAGAGACCACTAAAGACGTGATACATGAAAGTATATACAAACCATTGTAACAATTGTTAACGTGTGTGTGTATATATGTATATATATAAATATATATGTGAATATGTGTGTACGTATGTATGGTATGTATATATTCATGTATACATATATACATATATGTTTATTATATATATGTGTGTGTTTGTATGTATGTATGTAAATATATATATGTGTGTATATGTATATATAATATATATATATATATATATATATATATATATATATACAAATGTAAAAGTTAATAGGAATCGAATGCGTGGCGTTCGCTCATATAATATGTATATGTATATATATATATATGTATATATATAT
>NC_068984.1:7457365-7458882 GCF_001194135.2 Octopus bimaculoides
TATATATATATATATATATATATATATATATATATGTATGTATGTATGTATGTATGTACGTATGTAAGTATGTATGAGAAGGCGCGTGACTTAGTGTTTGATCGTGTTGCATTCACGAATACGTGATCGTGGTTTAGAATGCTAAAACTGGTGCGCGTTATGTTCTTGACAAAGTATTTTGCATCCACAAAATCCTTCTTCCTTCAGCAAGGTGTTAAGACAGGTTGATCCCCTCCTAAGCTCGTCAGTTTTGTTCCCGGCGAGGCGTTCTGTCCTTGAGCAAGACACTTTATTTCACTTTGCTCCAATCCACTCAGCTCGCAAAAAGGAGTTGTATCTGTAATTCAAAGGCTTCGACCTTGTTTTGTTATGTGCCACCCTGAATCCCCTGAGGACTACGTTAAGTGTACGCACGCTTGTGGAGTGAGCAGCTACTTGGGCGTTAAGTTTTACGAGCAGGATGTTGTGTTGATCGGAGCGACAGGAACACCCGCCGTTGTAATCAACAGAGTACCAGAATATATATATGTGTGTGTGCGTCTTTTATGTATGTGTATATATTGCCTCTCTCTCTCTCTCTCACTCTCTCTCCCTCTCTCTCTCTCCCTCTCTCTCTCTCTCTCTCTCTCTCTCTCTTCTCTTTTTTTCCCTCCGCTAAATCCACATTTTTTAAAAATCTCTCTGTTTATTTCATCGTGTTCATTTCTGTTGAACACTGTAGGCTCGAAACGTAAAAGACTTTTTCTCCTTAACGAGCGTCAAACGAATACACCTGCCTCTTGTTTATGCATCTGGATTCGTCTTTTGTTTTCCTGTAAATTCCAACTAAATATATATATATATATACATCAGTTGTTGATTGCTGGTAGATACACGGCATTTCGTTGTGCAAGCATATCAAAGGCTTTATAAGTCCTACCATGTTTGGAGTGCGATTCCATCACTTTTTAGAAGTTATCTCTATAGATATTTCCTACAGAACTTAGAGCCTGCACTGATAGTCACGAGGTTTCGTGTACGAATACGTCTATGTAAACAATGGAATAGAAGATAGAAATAGATAATGAGAGAGAGGAAGGGAGAGGGAGAAATGTGTGCGTGTCAGTTACAGGTTATGGAGATCAGTAAATGACGAAGAATGAAGACACAAGTAAAGTCTCACGATATTATGGTATGTCTCGCTAAGTTTACACTGAAAAAATTTCAAAATGTCCATTAGATATTAATATATAATATTTAGTACCTCTACAAAATTATGTTACATTGACACCAGACAGATGTAGTTGGCTGGCATTCATTTACGTCTTTAATAAATTATACACCAACCCGAATGATTTGAATAATATGAGAAGTTTGACCTTTCTAATTATACAGGGGGCGCTCTCTTTTATAATTAATGATTCCGGTCTTGTCTAAGTATGTTTTGTTGTAATTTATCCGTAATGCTGTACAAACTATTATTAGTGGCATAGTATATAATACACACACACACATACACACATATATATATATATATA
>NC_068984.1:7459449-7462596 GCF_001194135.2 Octopus bimaculoides
TATATATATATATATATATGTAAAGATATAAGTATATATATATATATACTCATATATATATATACATACATATGAGTATATATACTCATACATGCATACATACATACATACATAGAGATTCATACGTACACACATGAAAACATACACACATGCACACACGTACACATATGCAAACTCATATATAAATACGTATGTATAAATCAGCGTTAATGTTTTGCCTGTCTATGGCAAGGGCAGTTATGTCACACGCAACTTTCTTTAGTTCACACATTACCACTTGTTATGCTTTCGCTAATTCTTAGTCTATGCATTTATTTTTTTACTCGCCAACTGTATAATATGTATGTCTATATCTAAATCTATAGTTATCTGTGTATTTATCTATATCTACCTATGCATCTTTCTATTTATCTACTCATCAACATATACTTACAAACATACATACATATATATATATGTGTGTGTGTCTGTGTGTATGTATGTATGTATATATACATGCACACACATAGATATAATTTACATGTATGCATACACACACATATATATTTGCAAATATCCATATATATATATATATATATATATATATATATATATATATATATATATATGTGTGTGTGTGTGTGTGTGTGTGTGTGTGTGTGTACATATATCAATTGCCCTTCTGGAAGTCGCAAACATCACGGCAATATATCGATTCTTCATGCGCAATAAATGCTCAATAGAAAGCAAGAAAACCTGTAATGTATGTCTCAAAGTAAGAGAGAAATGTGGAGTAATAGCTTGAATCATTAATTATAGAAAGTATCGTGACTTCTATAAACGTACACAGATCAAACTATTCCTTCATTTTCAGATTGTTTTATTAAGCTTTCAATCTGATAAAAAAGAAATCCACTTTGACACATCCAAATAGCATAATATTAAAAAACGAAATTGCTTGCTAATAGATTTTTGCATCTGATTGTTTGCCATTTCTGGCAGCCACAGAAGTAGTCTTCGCTTGCTAAAAGTTACTGGCATTCCTCGCTTACGGCATCGAAAGTTCCAGTTGATCCGATTAACGGAACAGTCTTCTAGCGAAATTAATATATGAGTTGCTGAGCAATACACAGTCACTCGTACACTTAACGCTGTTCTAAAAGCGATTCAGTGTAACACAGAATGTGATAATCCTGGCCCATTTTTTGCCAGCTGGAAGGATCACGGCAACGTGAAATATAGTGTCTGTCTCAAGGACAGAACGTGCCGCCGGCAATCGAATTCACGACATTACGATCGTTAGACGAATTTCCCTAACCTCTAAGCCATGCGCGTTCATCTATTACAAATATCAGCTGGATGTCTTACAAATTACTCTGTATCATTACAGACAATGGACAGATTGATTAAAATTGATTACATGTAAGATTATGAGTTTGTCTCAATCTACAAAAAATATCAAATGAGTGTTCTTCAAATTCTACTGTATCATTTCAAACAATGAACGGATTGATTGATTCAAAACGATATGACTTTGTACAGGTAAATATGTGTCATGGCCATACTCAGATGGCTTCTGATTTAACGTTACCATTGGCTCAGGATAAACATTCTTCCTAGTTTTTGGTACAAAGCCAGACATTTTGAAATAATTACTTCGACCCAAGTACTAAACTGGTACTTAATTTATCGAACCAGAAACGATTAAAAGCAAAATTGATCTCGGCAAGAGTTGAACGCAGAACGTAATAAATCAGTTGAAATGCCGTTAAGCATTTTGTCCGACGCACAAACGATTCTAGACCACAGAAATATTAATAGAAATATACACAATTTGAAAAGATATTGGTTTCAATATTTGGCATAAGGACAGCTATTTTGAAGGAGCTAAGTCGATTACATCACCCCCACTGGTCATCTGGTCCTTATTTTATTAAAATCCAAATGATGAAACGCAAAGTTGCGGTAGCATTTGATCTCAGAACGTAAGGTCGAACGAAATGCAGCTTTGCATTCGACTCAGCGTGCTGACTATTCTGCCAGCTCGCGACCATAACAGTTTGAAAAATATTGGTTTCAAATATTGGCACAAGGCCAGCAACGTCGGGGAGGAGTAAGTAGTATACACGGACCCCAGTGCTCAACTGGTACTTATTTTATCGACCGCGAACGTATAAAGGGCAAAAATCAACCTCGATCGCATTTGAGCTCAAGGTAAAGACGGAAGAAATACCGCGAAGCAGTTTGTCCGGCGCAGTAATGTTTCAGTCAGTTCCCCACCTTACACAATTTGAAAATAGTCTTTTCTTTTCTACTCTAGGCCCAAGGCCCGAAATTTTGGGGGAGGGGACCAGTCGATTAGATCGACCCCAGTACGCAACTGGTACTTAATTTTTCGATCCGGAAAAGATGAAAGGCCAAACCGACCTCGGCTGAATTTGCACTCAGTTTGAAAATATTGAGATGGTTTTTACCGTTTACAAGATGGAGTTTATAGCAAATTCTTTGATTTAAATTGAACACACAGCAAGTAATGCAAAAATACCTAAACTTATTAAAAGAAAATTGCGTCATGTATTCCTGGAACTATACCTGTACGTATAACTGATTATTTGTTTAAATGTACAGTAATATGCTTTGGAAAATGTACGTACCTGTGTCTCGACCAACATACCAAGCAGATCGATAATGGTTGCTATATCGATTGGGTTTGTGTATGAATTGAACTTGGTATGGTTATTCAGTTTATCTGCTAACTCAAGAATTGACACTTCCGCTACAACAGGTCTCCTCAAAGCTGATTTGAACTGCAGAACAAAGAAACAGAAAATTGAAAACGAAGTTTTAAAAAATTTGCATGTTTTAAGGAATACAAATATATGCACCGTTACACCATTTAATTTAAAGTTCCGTTAGGCATGTACGTATGTATGTATGTATGTATGTATGTATGTATGCATGCATGTATGTATGTATGTATGTATGCATATATGTATGTATGTGTCTATCTATCTATCGATCGATACATACATGCATGCGTACATACATCCATGCATATCGTATATACATGCATGTATATATATATATATATATATATATATATATAAAATATGTGTATGTATATATATATATATATATAATATATATAATATATATATATATATATAT
>NC_068984.1:7463079-7463668 GCF_001194135.2 Octopus bimaculoides
TAGATAGATATAAGTGGATACCAATTCATAGAAATAGTAGTTCGGAAGAAATAAAGGAAGTTAAAAATGGAGAGAAAGTATATATGAAGATGTATGTATATTTATATCATGCATTTAACCGGTTTCACAATTGTTTGATTGTCCAAAATATAGTTTTGAGAGATGTGCTATAGTGTTAGAAACTAATGAGAGGCATGTTATTTTCTACAAGATAACTAAACCCTGTTACTTTCATTAGTGTACATGCGCAGTCGAACATCAAAGTGGACAGAATTGTACAATGGGCGACATAGCGTGATTGATACTGCAACACCGACTTTCCAAGCAGAGTATATTAAAAACATAGCCATCTCCCTTAAGCCTATAACGAAAGAAAAAAGATCATACATACATACATACAGATTACAAGTTGAGGTTTATACCTGTAATTATTGGGGCCCTGTGATATGTAACCAATCTTGAGAAATTAGGCTTCTCAAAACCAGAATGGAGAATGCTAATTCCATGACTACAGATACAATTCATCACTGGAACTGCAAAGATCTGTAAAACTTTCCAGAAGTTTGTTATTTAAATATATATATATATA
>NC_068984.1:7464425-7465201 GCF_001194135.2 Octopus bimaculoides
TATATATATATATATGTATGTATGAATATATGTATACGTGAGACGTTTAAAAGACCATAAGTCAGGGAAAAGATGCACTAGTATATATCTGTCAACAGAGTGGATATATTATCTTAAAAGTATAGTATTAAATATCCATCACGGCTGGTCTTACCAATCGGTTTCGCGTAAAAAAACAAGGTTAAGAAATCGATTATATAACTTTACGCTTATCAGAGCTGGAAGGGAATATGGTGACTGGTCTGGTAAGCGGCTGCTGTGAAAAAGGTGGTGGAACGAAAATGGGGACAGGGGATGTTTTTAAGAGTAAGGTTCCTTAGCTGAGTATGCTGTGAAGCCGGTTCGAGTTTTGTATATATATATATATATATATGACAGAATCGCCCGTCGAAGTTTGAGTGTTAGATATTTGCTGAAAGATCTGCACAAATGATTTGTTTATAGTGATCAAATGCGTGTGCTGTACATTACCTACTCCCCTCGGCAAAATAGACGCTACCTGTGCAGGTTCCCAGGTGCGCAACTCGCCATATGTTGTAATGCACTCAGAGCGACATAAAAGGAAGTGCTTTACTGAATAACCCAACACGCTGCTCTTTCCGAGAATCGAAATCTCTATCTAGCGGTCATGAGTGCAGCAACCTAAATGTATATATGTGCGTGTGCATGTGTATGTGTGTGTGTGTGTGTGCGTGTGCGTGTGTTTGTGTGGGTGTATGTATATGCATATGTATCTATAAAATATATATATATAATATATATATATATATATATAT
>NC_068984.1:7467889-7468090 GCF_001194135.2 Octopus bimaculoides
ATATATACACATATATATATATACACACAATGAGGCAAAAGCTGTAAATTAGTATATTATTGGAAATAATGCATACTAGAATCTATAACACAATATTTCAAAAACGTAATCTCGTCTTTGGATACTCGCAACGTTCCCGTATATGCATACACACACACACACACACACACACACACACACATGCACGTATATATATATATA
>NC_068984.1:7468100-7473640 GCF_001194135.2 Octopus bimaculoides
CACACACACACACATGCACGTATATATATATATATATATACATATATATACACACATATATACATACATATGAATTGTGTCTACGTCGATGTATGTGGAAACTAGTATGGAAGCCGCTTCCTTGCAAGTTCTATAAACGTCAGGAAATTCAAGGATGCTGTCTTTTATTTATGGTTCAGCAATTACGAAACACAAGTTTTGTAGATCAATACGCCCTCTCTCAATGCTTTCGATCTGAAATCCACTTTCAACCTAGCAAACCGTGCAATTTTAGACAATTTCACACAGACTTGAACAAATTCGCCGTTTTTTTCTCTCTTTCTCCATTTCTTGGAGGAACTTTTTAATTTCCTCTTATTTGAGATATACATATTCCCGCATCTGCATGCACGTCTATACATACCTACATACATTTATGTATGTATATATATATATATATATATATATATATATATATATATATATATATATACATATATAGATATACATAGATTTACACACATATACATATGAATGCAACAACATCTGTAGATTCCTTGTATAAGCATGGAGAATTTGCTGTGAGGTTTAGTGCGTTCATAATGTTCTCAAGAGTTCCGAAAGCCGTAAGTAAATTGATTTTAACTCTTATTCCAAACCAAATCATGTACCAGACTTGAAGAGCTCTTCTTCATTTACTGGGCCACTTACCACATTGAGAAGCGCATAAAATCATGCACAAACTCGCACACACATGAACAGTCAATACACGCTCACCACGCAAAACACACACACACACACACACACACACACACACACACACACACACACACACACACACACACACACACACACACACACACATACACACATACACACAGTAGCATGTAACATTTCTTTAATCATTACTCAGAGTTTTCTGCAACCGATGTTTACAGTGAGTAAACAAGGGAAAGCGGCGTGACAATATATAGAGAAAAATATTCATAAACCCTTCAAAATATGATGATTTTTTTAGTATTTGTTGGTTGCGAAATGCAAAACAAAAAAAAAAATTGATAGAAAATACATGACACACGTATTACACTACGCCATGCAGAGCCCGTAATACATTTATGTATTAAAGGTTTGTCTCGGAATACATTGCTTGTTTACATCTGACGCTTCGATACGAAACGGTGTAGCATTTTCCCACGGTGCTAACGAGTCTGCCTGCACGCCGCCTTTATTACTATTATTAATATTGTCACCCAGAGAATAGTACCAATTCCATCATGGTTTGTTGGATTGTAAGCAGTAATGTCAAGCAGAAACTCTAAACTGACCCACGGTGGTGTTCGAACTACAACCGAGCCGTATTTATTAATAGAAACGCGGTCGAGTAACGTCAGTTGGTATATTTCTTCAACTCGTGTGATTGATGATGCTTAAAAACTTCTAATATTCCTTAGAGATACAGATCGCAAGCCCTAGCAATCCTATCGTGCGTTCATATATTGTTGATCTTTTCTACTCTAGGCACAAGACCCGAAATTTTGAGGGAGGGGGCCAGTCGATTAGATCGACCCCAGTACGCAACTGGTGCTTAGTTTATCGACCCCAAAAGTATGAAAGGCAAAGTCGACCTGGGCGGAATTTGAACTCAGAACGTAACGGCAGACGAAATACCGCTAAGCACTTCGACCGGCGTGCTAACGATTCTGCCAGCTCGCAGCCCTCGCATATTGTTACTCTAACACAAAGCACAAGACAGTATTGATTTGGGAACCTTTAATATACTTGGTAGCATATGTGAAACTCTGTCGCTTACGACGACGAGGGTTCCAGTTGATCCGATCAACGGAACAGCCTGCTCGTGATATTAACGTGCAAGTGGCTGAGCATTCCACAGACACGTGTACCCTTAAGGTAGTTCTCGGAGAGATTCAGCGTGACACAGAGTGTGACAAGGCTGGCCCTTTAAAATACAGGTACAACAGAAACAGGAGGAAAGACTGAGAGAAAGGTGTGGCGAAAGAATACAGCAGGGTTCGCCTCTATTCCCTACCGGAGCCTCGTAGAGCTTTAGGCGTTTTCGCTCAATAAACACCCACAACACCCGGTCTGGGAATCGAAACCGCGATTCTATGACCGCGAGTCAGCTGACCTAACCACTGAGCCATTGCGCCTCCACTCTTAGTAGCATATAATGACTGTAAGACGAATTAAGGTGTTCCACCCAGCAATTAATATGAACGTGTTTGATATGTAAAATTGGTCTACTCAATAGTGTTACACCATTAAAATAAGCGTGGCCTTTTAAGGTATGTTTTCGTGAATAGATAATGCATTGGATGGAATGCTGGAGAAGAAGAAATGTCTCCTGAAATATGCATATACACCCACTATGTATTTTCTGTCTTCGACTGCATTGTTTGCGTGTACGTATTCGTATACCGCTATGGCTCCAAATGCTATAGAAAATTTGTAGAGTTGCACGGTATGTGTGTATGTATGTATGTATACGACTTGCTTTTTTCAGATTCCGTCTCCCAAATTCGTTCACATGGCTTTGATCAGCTCATGGCTATAGTAGAAGATATTTCCCCAACGCGTGCCGCGTTGGGATTGAACTCGGAACACTGTGGCTGAAAGCACATGTTTTACCGCACACCCACGCTTAAGCTTACTTGTTGAGAAATACTTTCATACAGTAAATTGAAATAAGTAAATTACCAGCACTTATTTTACTAGGATTCGCGTAAGAAATTATAATTAATCAAAGCAGCGTTGGGTTGATGATAATTGCGGGGAACGAAAGATTCTAAACAGTGTAAAGCATTTAGGCCGATGCTTTACTATATCATCCAGTTAATTGTGGGATTTCATGACTCAAATGAAGTGGGAGTTAAACTTGGTTTTGATTTACTTGGCTGCGTAAAAATCAGGCGACAGAACAAGCTATAATTAATAATGCATTCTGAGAAGTTGTCTCTTTCTCTCTGTCGCTATTCAATAATTGAGCGCTGAAAGTACACATGCTCTAGTATTGCACGTTGTATTATTAATCGATAGACACGTTTTTAGCATGAGAAAGAATTGAAAATGACAGCAGAAGTGCTTAGAAATGCAAATGTGTGCACGTGTCATTAATCAATTAAAGTTGAGTGTTCTATCGTTATTGATGATCTAAAAATACAGCAAAGCACATACACACACACACGCACACAGACACACACACACGCACACACACACACGCACACACACACATACTTATATACATGCATGCATGTGTATATATGTATGCATGCGCGTACATAAATGTATGTGTATATGTGTGTGTGTATGCGTGTGTGTGTATGGAGGCGCGTGGCCTAGTGGTTAGGCTGTTGCACACACGATTGCTAGGTTTTAGGTTCGATTCCCAGACTGAGCGGCGTATTGTGTTCTTCAACAAAAAAACTTCATTTCAAGTTGCACCAGTCCCCTTTCGATGAAGCGAGAGTGTTGGCCTGCTCGCTGAGCCAACGGGGTAGCGGTAATTTCATGGTTGACTCAATGCAAAAACGCATTGTGACCAGCGATGTGTAACAACATCTGATTGTCTGGTCGGTCACGAGGTCACATTATATGTATAAATATATGTGTCTGTACGTGTGCGCGTGTTATTTCGGTAATAATAAAAACAATATTTTACATTAATCTGATGGATTACTCAGTTCTTTTGTAGAGTACAAATTTGTTATTATTATTATTAGACAAAGATATTATTGACAGCCACTCTGAAATTTCAGTCGATAATGGTTTCACTGGTCGAAACTTCGAAGTCATTGTTAATAACATTCTTGCAAACATACATGCAGGCTACGTTAAGCATGAATCATGTAAGTCCGAAATTGTAGCCCACTTTCATTATAAATCAACAAGAAGATAACTGTGTTGAGAGAACATCTCAAGCACCGATGTCAGAATATTGATAGAAAAATCACTTATATACGTATATATCTATGTATACACGCACACATTCAAGGGGATAGTATTATTTCACGTGACCAACACGAAATAAAAGATTTACAGCGTAAGGATGTCAAAAATAAGTAAATACATGTTTATCAATTTTAATGATTCGTATCAAAGAGAAGCATGTCTCGATCTCTTTATTTCACCGATCAATAGAATCAGTAGACTGAAACAGATGGCTGTTTGTTGTGAATCATTAAAATCTATTGACCCCCCCACACACATGTAAATATATATATATATATATATATATATATATATATATATATATATATATATATATATATATATATATATATATATATATATGTATATGTATGTATATATGCATACGTGTGTGTGAGTGTGTGTATGTGTACGTGCGTATACACACATACATACATATATATATATGTATATATATAAATATATATACACATATAAAACTTGCATACATACACACACATATATATATATATATATAGATAGATAGATAGATACGGATGTATGTATTTATATATGTATGCATGTACATGAGAAAATTACTTGTAATTTAGAGGTTCGTTCATTTTTTTATCTATGAAAAAGAACGTATCCAAGAATCTTTTAACACTAATGCTGTATGGATTCCATGTTGATATGCATTCCTGTTTTTACTGGACCACATTTTGCCGGCATGAAATAACATTACAGCAATTGCATAAGATAAATATTTTCAATGGGTTAAAAGATTTCAGTATTTCAAATTATTGATTTAGCATGGAATGAAATCCAACCCAAGAATCTTGTCTCTTGAAAACTGACTCTTGTAATCTTTTAAAACTTCTAAAAAGGAATAACGTCACGAGAGCATACTAAAGAAAAGAAACGTGTACGACTACTTTGGCGCCAATATTATTTAAACTAACACAAAAATATTTTTATAGCGATTTGTGGTTTGTTGTAGCTCTGTTCTTTATCAACGATTGGAGTTTATCGTTATTGAAAATTAGGAAAATAAAATTGGTAAAAATAAACATGAGTGCAAAATAAATGGAAAAGAAAGGAAAGAATTTATCCGACAATTCCATATCTTTTATCTTTTTATCTTTTACATGTTTCAGTCACGAGACTGCGGCCATGCTGGGGCACCGCCTTCAAGAACTTTTAGTCGAATGAATCGACCCCACTTCATTTGTTTTTTAAAGACCAGTACTTATTACCTCGGGAATTTTTTGCCGAACCGCTACGTTACGGGGCATGCTAACACCGGTGTGAAGTGGTGTGGGGAACACGCACACACACACACACACACATGCACATGTTTTTATATATAACCGTATATGGCCACAGTCATTGGACTGAAACATAAAAAAATAAAAGAATAAAAGAATACACACACACACACATATATGTATATATACAAACACACAAACGACAGGTTTCTTTCAGGTTCCGTTTACTAAATTCACTCACAAGACGTTGGTCAGACCGAGGTTATGGCAGGTCATTTTCCCAGGGTGCCAGGAAGAGGGACTGAACCCGGATCATGTTTTTGGTAAGTAAGTTTCCTACCACACAGTCACGCCAGCGCTTATATATAT
>NC_068984.1:7480702-7484089 GCF_001194135.2 Octopus bimaculoides
TATATATATATATATATATATATATATATATGTATGTATGTATATATATATATATATATATATGTTATTTTAAACTGAAACATTACTCAATGCTATTTCTGTTAAAGAATTATATGTATGTATGTATGTGTGTGTGTGTATGTGTGAGTGTGAGAGTGAATGTGTGTGTGTATGTGTGTGTGTGTGTGTACGTATATATATATGCATACATATGATTATCTCTATGCCTTGCCAACGAACACAATTCATGTAATTCCCTGATGAGACTCAAGAAGATCGAAACATGTCCACTGTTTCCACCGTTTTATTTTTGAAGACAGGAACCAAACCAATTCCTTGGAACATAAATAAAAACACTCTAGTTGCTATCTCGTTATTTCTAAAAAAAAATTACAATAACTGATATTATTGAAGTTAACTCTTTAAAATTTTTATTTTAGACATCGTTTAAAGGTTTTGTCTTATAATTGCAAAGATGTCTGAGTTAATTGAATTTATTCAACGCATTGTATTAGATACATGAAACTATTCACCTATGCAAACACACAGCCAGGCCGAAATAACCTTTTCTCACCTAAAAGCACGCATACAGAAACGCGTGCGCGCGCACTCACGCACATATACATGTCCGGAGTCCCGTACATGCAGCCATAGAAACTCTTGAATACACATTCATAAACAAAACTCACTCCAGCACATACACATCCTGGCAAACAGAGAGTAACTCTCTCATGCTAAAACACACATTTACACACATACGCATTCGTGCACACACACACACAGACATACACATCCATACATGTAGACATGTTAAATATTTCAGACGTTGTTAATAAACCGGTGGAAAGTTACTGCACCAATCTACCATAAACTATGATGTTATCATTGATGGTCTCTGTGTTTGTGTAAAGTATCTGATATTTGACGTAATTTTAGCTTCCTCTGGTCGCAGGCAGCTTTTGGATAATTAATGGGCCGAATTCACAATGAAACAAAAACATTAATACAAACGTCTAACATCGTCTGGTTTTGTCTGATGAGCGGAGCAGACAATTTGTTCAGATCAGGACATTGCTACAGGATGTATTGATAAGTGTTAAACGCTAATAATAATATAATTCTCTCTTTCAAGATCGATAAAATAAAGGTCACTCTCATTGATTTCTGACACAAACATACGAGAACATGTTATTTGTGAAAGAGCAAGTGTATTTTGTGATGTTCATGCTTTGTCCAAGAGCGACAGCTTTGGAACTTCAGCTCGGAATGGAATACCGAATACCATATGTTAATTTTTGTGGAGATTATAGAATAACATTTTTTTTTCCGTATACAAACTAAGCACTCAACGAAAAACATTAGGATTTAACTAGATACGTTCTAGTTTAGCTCGACGTTCGTGTGGCAATTACACCTTCCTTTAGTGCATTAAATATGTAAGAGCAAGTAAATTATCGTTTGTGCGTTTCAGCGTGGGGCAAAGATGTAATGGAGTGAATCTATTCCAGTTCATTAACTTGTATGTAGCGATCGCTCCATGTGGATGAAAAGTTGCATAATCGTTGGTACGAGTTGACATCAGAATGAAGAGATAAGTGGAAGGATTGGTGGTGTATCAAGTATAAATAATATATAGGTATGAAAGCAACATGTATACGGACAAGTATGGAACCTGCTTTCCGGATATTGATAGTCAGGAACCGCTTATAATCCGCACTAATTTGACTAATGTACTCTTGCTGTTATTTTATTTAAGTATTTAAATAAATTTAATATTTGTTTAATTTAGAATGAGTTGATCAAGGTGACCACCTCTGGTCCGGAAAAGGAAATATTATCCGGAAAGGCTTTGAAAAAAATGTATTCTTGTTTGAACCTACATATGTGTGTGTGTGTTTGTGCGTATGGATGTGTGTGTGTGTGTTTGTGCGTATGGATGTGTGTGAAAATATGTAGATATATATATAATATAAATAAAATACACACGCACACACACACACACACACACACACACACACACACATAAATATATATATATATATATATGTATATATATATGCATATATACATACATATAAGTACGTACATACATACTGACATATGCATATATATATGTGCATATATGGGTACACCACGTCACAAAACGTAAACATGAAACACGAAGACAAGTAACATAAAGAACGACGCTTCAGTTGTCGGCTGTCCATCCTCATTTCGAGCATACATATATATATATATATATATATATATATATATATATATATATATATATATATATATATATATATATATATATATACACACATATAATACTAAACTACCAGCATATCCTATACCTACCTAACAAAAGGACACATACACACTTGCTTACAGAGCTCTACATACATGAATAACTTTTAGCTTCTGGCTGATCCAAAATTTAGAGTAGCACGAAATTTCTAGCATAGAATCGAGGTCAGAAATTAGTAGAGAAAAGCCAGTCAATGGAATTCACCGCAAAACCCAACACGTAGTTTGTTTTAACGATTCTGGAGTCGATGAAAAGCGAAGGGGTCCTCGGTGGGGCTGAATCCTAGAATGCAAAAATCTGGATCCCATACTGCTCCTGTGTTCGATCCTCAAAACAGGAAAAGCTAATAAAAAAAGCCAAAGTTGGCATCCTCAATTTAGTGTGCGTGCCTATACCCATATGTAATCGTGAATGTTGGGTAAAGAAAGAAAGAGTCTGATCGCGAGTAAAAGTGTCTGGAAAAGGGTTACTCGACAGAGTGCATACCTCGGGGATCTGAGAATCTCTCCGGGTTGAGTCGCTGCTTCTCTGCATTGTGATTCCACAGCTCGGTATTTGAGGCATGTGGTTAGAATGTCATATGAAAGGATTTAAGTTATTCTTCCAACCATGCCAACTGGCAGGGGACCAAGGATTAGATAAACAATGAGTTGGTTGGCTAGTATCCATAGTTTTAGCTGGTCACGTTTGGGAATCCAGTAAAACAATATAATGTCGGTTACGTATGATAGAATCCTATGCACTAAGGTGCTTGGGGACCCTATCACCACGCCTCTCCCAAGAATAGGGGCGGGGGCAAAGAAAATGGGTGGATAGTGTTGCAATTATTTTAAATGACATAGAATTTAGAAGGGACAAAGATGTGGAAGTCCCACGATGCAGCATTAAAAACAGATATCTAGGTTACTCTTTTACTTGTTTTAGTCATTTGACTGCGGCCATGCTGGAGAACTGCCTTTAGTCGAGCAAATCGACCCCAGGACTTATTCTTTGTAAGCCTAGTACTTATTCTATCGGTATAAGAATTTGAACTCGGAAAGTAAAAACGGATGAAATATCGCCAAGCATTTTGTCCGGTGTGCTAACCAATATGCCAG
>NC_068984.1:7484381-7488669 GCF_001194135.2 Octopus bimaculoides
TATATATATATATATATATATATATTAACATATTTGTATATGTATATTTTATATAACTGAACATAATGCAACGTAAGTAAATTTTAATATTTTCCATTTGTATCTCTTTAAAAGTACATAATATATCTCTGGTTGATGTACGAATAAATTTATTAGTTTTTTTTCTGGTAATAACACAGAGAGATCAAAGTTATTTCTACATCAAACTTTAAAATGTTTTTTTCTCAATAGACCGTCTGTCTACACTACATTTTGAAAGTCATGAAATTATGAAACAGGTAAATATAAATATATCTTTTTAAACACTCCAAGTGCATTTTAAACTTCTTTTCTTAATACATATTTAAATTTTCTTTTCTGAAATACATTTGGTAATGAATATACCTAGAGATTTCTTTTATCATAAAAGCTAAACAGGAAATAACACAAATTCGTATTGAAATAAACTGTTAGATTGCAAATTCTATCTCTAATTCATTCATATGTTTTAATAGACTATATAAGATCAATTGCGAGTAAAACAGAATAAAAACATATTTCAAACGATTAAATCTAGAAAACTGCAATTGAACAATAACGATCTTGTGTTATATATTTGTTTTAAAATGTTTGTATTAAAATATAAATATTTAAATAGGTGTGTGTTGAGAGTATGTTTAGACGTAAGCAACTAACCTCATTTTTCAGCTCCAGGAGTGACAATGATATACATCCATCGATGATAGGTTCTCCCCATTTACCATTGTTGTCTGCGGTTCTCATACAGGGTCGAATTGCGGAGTCTGCCAATAGAAGAAAACAAAAGAAGTGGCTTCAGTAATGAATGATATTTTCTTTGGCCAAAATCTTCATAGGATTCATCAATTTAGTTTCAAACAGAAATAAAACATCTGAAATTTATAAGGGAAAGAATAATTAATTATGTTGACCCCAGCAACAGACTGATACTTATTTTGTATGAAAAGAAAAATCGGCCCCAGCGGAACTTGAACTTAGAAAGCAAATTATCAAAATTAAAGATGCCAAATGTATTTACTTCAGCCAACATTTTAACAAATCTGCAAAACGGCAACGTTTCGTTCAATCAGTGAAATAAATCAACGTGGATCCTAATTTAGTACATTCATGAGTAACCACTAGGCAATATAGGTGCGATGCACATCCTTTATTTAAATAGTGGTGCCCCAGCATGGGCATAAGCTCTGGCTGAAACCGATAACAAACTAATATTCTTTTATCCTTTTATTCTTTTACTTATTTCAGTCAGTTGACTGCAGCCATGCTGGAGCACCGCCTTTAGTCGAGCAAATCGACCCTAGGACTTATTGTTCGTAAGCATAGTACTTATTCTATCGGTGTCCTTTTGCCGAACCGCTAAGTTACAGGGACGTAAACACACCAGCATCGATTGTCATGCGATGGTGGAGGACAAACACAGACAGACAGACATACATACGCACACATACATACATACATATCTATATATATGAGTGTGTGTGCATATACCACGGGCTTCTTTCAGTTTCCGTCTACCAAATCCACTCACAAGGCTTTGGTCGACCCGAGGCTATAGTAGAAGATACTTGCCCAAGGTGCCACGCAGTAGCACTGAACCCGGAACCATGTGGCTGGTAAGCAAAGCTACTTACAACATAGCCGCTCCTGCTCCTAATATAAATGATAATATAAATATTTAATATGAAAATTATTTCGTTATGAAATATAATACTTTATATTATTTATATGAAGATATTATCATAAATACATAATATATAAACCATAAATCAATGAGTACGTATAAAAAATGATTTACATCTATTTAGTATTCAAGCACATGGACGAGCAAATAGTGTTGGAAGTTATATCACTTTGTTTTAAAAGAATACAACGTATTTTGATGTTAATTCCGGTTGCACAGATAATACGCTAGAATGGTCAGTTCTCTTTTGTCATAGATACCATGTCTGTTGAAGCATTATTTTAGTTGATGAGTATTCTGTTTGCTCGGAAACATTGAACTGGAATTATCCCAGAAAAAATAAAGAGAAACGTTAGAAGCATAAATTTACGTAGTACGTCCAAGCTTCCAGTTGGAAACAGAAATATGCCTGGCAGTTACACCATTACTACACTTCCCTGACGAATAATGACAATGAGCTCATTTATAGTAGTTTCAAATTATGGCACAAGGCCAGCGTTTTCGGAGGGGAGGGTGTAAGTCGATGGTGCTTATTTCATTGATACTTATTTTATCGATCCAGAAAGGATGCAAGACAAAGTCGACCACTGCGGAATTTAAACTCAGTGCGTAAAGTTGGACGTAATGCTGCCAAGCATCTCGTCCGAAGTGCTTACGATTCTGCCAGCTCGCTGATTTAATGAGCTCACTTATATTAGAAGCGATTCATCCATGACTCTCTGCTCGAAAAAGAGTATTTTTACCTAAACTTTGGTCCTGTCGCCCGTTAATGACAACTAATAAAGCTATTTCTTAACTCATCATATTTCTATAGTTGAATCAGGAGGAATGTCAGTGACCGTAGCAGTTTTCAAGATGTCTGAGTTTTGAGGGAGGAAAAAGACTGCAGGACGCCACATCCCACTGGCAGGAAGCAAGAAGTGAATCAAGGGATATATCCTAAAGCCAAAGAACCGGACGAAATACTTGACCAAACTGAACAACGCTGAAATTACAACTGAACAGCGCTGAAGTCTGGTGTTAAAGCGGGTGGCGTTGTATATCTGCTGTACAAGATGCCTAAATCTGCAGAAATATTAGCGACATCGGAGTTACCAGTTTTGAGGTATATAGGAATTGTTAAAAGTCAAGGGTGTTTCCCCTCGTCCTTGTCAAAATATTAAAGCGAAACCTTTCTGCTTATATATATTTCTGTGTTGATAATGCTTGCTCTCAGTAAAGTGATTTGCCAGAGTTTACATCGATTTCTCGTAAGTTTCAAGTTACCTTAAAGCTGTGTCACTAAATTATCAATACAGACAGTTGAACCACGCTATAAATCATTGAAAAGAGAAAAGAAACATTAAAAAGAATATATAAGTTTAAATAAGTAATAACAACTATTTTATGAGAGATTTTCCTTCATTATTATAATAACACTTATTAAATTAGACTTTCACAAAACTCCGGATATTTATATTGAGAAATTTAAAGTATTTGTTTATTTATTGCCATGTTCCACTTGAAGAGATGCTCAACGATGACAGCAGGAAAAAATGGCAAGCTGGGAATTCCAAAGAGGAAGGAATTCGGGGAAGGAAAGGACTGTGGTTAGTGTAAAATGACTGTAGTTAATGTAAAAGGACTGTGGTTAATGTAAAAGGACTGTGGTTAATATAAACGGACTGTGGTAAATGTAAAAGGACGGTGGTTAATGTAAAGTGACGGTGGTTAATGTAAAAGGGGTGTGGTTAATGTAAAATGACTGTGGTTAGTGGAAAATGACTGTGATTAATGTAAAATGTCTGTGGTTAATGTAAAAGGAGTGTGGTTAATGAAAAAGGATTGTGGTTAATGTAAAATGACTGTGGTTAATGTAAAGGGACTGTGGTTAATGTAAAAATATTGTAGCTGATGTAAGAGCAGGAGGTGGACAAAATATGGATGACACAGCAACGAAAAACGAATGAACTAGACTTGCCTTAGGGAAGGAGGTATGGGCTTCACTAGTTTAGAGCCTTGAAGGCCATTGTACTTGCAACAGAAATGGCAGAAAGTGGGGAGAATATGTTTGGGAGACGGGAGTTAAAATCCGTTGGGGGAGCAACTTTATGATGATTAGCCGAATAACCAATTATTCGAAGCCAATGTTTCGATGTCTAACACATATGTTAGACATCGGCAAAGTTACAGGTTTAGGGAGAAGTAATCAACTGTGAACTTCCACTGACTTTGAAGAAATTTTGTAGTTGCTGAAAATTGCTCAGATTCTGAACAGAGAGTACACTCTTCATAGTACGATCTTCTACCTACCTACCTACCTACCTACCTACCTACCTACCTACCTACCTACCTACCTACATACATACATACATACATACCTACATACCTACCTACCTACCTACCTACCTACCTACCTACCTAACAACCAACTAAATAACTACCACCTACCATCCTAACCATCTATATATGCATGCATGTATATATGTATGTATGTATGTATGTATCTATCTATCTATCTATCTATTTATCCGTTAATCTTCTGTCCGACTATCTGATAAGCCATCTACCTAGCTAGTTAGCTAGCTCTGTGTGTATGTGTGTGTGTGT
>NC_068984.1:7489104-7490830 GCF_001194135.2 Octopus bimaculoides
AGAGAGAGAGAGAGAGAGAGAGAGAGAGAGATAGATAGATAGATAGATAGATAGATAGATAGATAGATAGATAGATAGATAGATAAATAGATAGATAGATAGATATGCACATGTGTGTGCGAGCGAAAACGAAACCGAAGAGAAGTATATATGTCTCGTGGCACTAATTATATTTCTATATAAAGGTAAGTTCTTCACAAATCTAAAACCAAACTTGGAGGAGATTTTATAACTAAAGAACCAAAACTGTAATTGTCCTCATTGCTTAGAAGAATATGGAGAATTGAGATACATGTATTTTCTTCTGCAACTTTTTATTTCAAGTCTAAGATAATCCAAAACCTTCAGAAAATTAATGGCCTTGCCTTCTACTCTTTGGTAAGATAATTTCTCCTGCATAGATATTCTTAATATATTTTACAAACTTGCATTGCATAAAGGTTGAAGAATTTCCAGAGAATAAATTGAATGCAATTTTTGAAGTAGAAAACTATCAAAAGGTTAATCATGCAAAAGTTGTCAAGAATATCCGTTGTTGTCCAGCCAACCAGCATTGAAGGTGTATTTAAGATAATTGGAATCATAGTAACGTAATCTTTTCTAAGAATAATGTCGAAAGCCATATTCAGTTATAGGTCACATGATTAAAAAGTAGCAATGATAATAGCAATAATGATAATGATAACAACAACAACAACAATAGTAATAATAATAATAATAATAATAATAATAATAATGATAATAATGATAATAATAATAATAATAATAATAATAATAATAATAATAATAATAATAATAATAATAATAATAATAATCATAGAAATACCAGGTAGTGGGTCGCATGGCTTTCGATCTTAACTGATTGCAAGTGTTATCATATACATCGTTTTGTCTTGGTATAAAAGATGGGCTACAATAAATATTCTGCTCAATACCACAGATTTTCTTGTCAGTTGTTTGACCTTAATGGCTGGCAATATATGCATCTCTGATCACGAGCAGATGTAGTGGGGGAGCATTATAGCCATGTGTTGAGAGGAATTCTTTGGGGTTTGAATAATTCACCTCTGAAAACTTGGGTGTTTTGTTCATCATCCTTAAACAAGCCTTATTCAGGGACCTTTTGACCGGGATGGGCTACTCAACCAGAAAAATATTCTAACTAGGCCCCCACCTGCAAGGTCATACGCTGTTTATCTTGATATGAGATCACCATGTCGTGCACAGATGGTTGTGATGCATGTACCTAGTGTACCCTTATCAGACGGGTAGTCATGATGGGTTTATGGGGCTTCGTATATTTGTATCCCAGTGTCGTTTTGATGGCATGTGCCATCAATAATAATAGTAAAGAGCTCTACATTTTGGTTGACAATCTTAGTAGAGATGGTGTCTCGGTAAAAATACCGGTTGGTGGTTAACCTTAAAACACAAACCTCAATATTGAGTGGAAATATCTAATACAAATGTATCGAATAATGATGTTAATGAAGCTGGAGGAGTAGGAGGGTGGAGGAGGAGGAGGAGAAATAGAAGGAGGAGGAAAAGGAGAAGTAGGAAGAGGAAGAGAGGAAGAACAAGAAGAAGGTTGATAAAGAGGGAGGAGGAGGAAGGGAAGAAGAAAAAGAAGGAGTAGGAGGACAAGAAGAAGAAGAAGAAGAAGAAGGAGAAGAAGAAGAAGAAGAAGAAGAAGAAGAAGAAGAAGAAGAAGAAGAAGAAGAAGAAG
>NC_068984.1:7491896-7498337 GCF_001194135.2 Octopus bimaculoides
TTTATCATCCTTCCGTGGTAAGTAGCTTGCTTACGAACCACATGGTTCCGGGTTCAGTCCCACTGCGTGGCACCTTGGGCAAGTGTCTTCTACTATAGCTTCGGGCCGACCAAAGCCTTTTGAGTGGATTTGGTAGACGGAAACTGAAAGAAGCCTGTCGTATATATGTATATATATATATATATATATATATATATGTATGTGAATGTGTATATGTTTGTGTGTCTGTGTTTCCTCACCACCACCACCACCACCACCACCACCAATGCTGGTGTGTTTACGTCCCCATAACTTAGCGGTTTGGCAAAAGAGACCGATAGAATAAGTACTAGGCTTACAAAGAGTAAGTCCTGGGATTGATTTGCTCGACTGAAGGTGGTGCTCCAGCATGACCACAGTCAAATGACTGAAACAAGTAAAAGAGTAAAAGAATAAAAGAGTTGATGTAATACACTTTATCATTATCCTTACAGCGAATTTCCGGACACGATGGCACGATGGCACATAACCAAGGTGTGTGCTCCAACATTTTAAGACACCTTCTATTAATACACGAGTCTTTGATGATCATCTGTGGAGGTATCATGGTCTGTAGCTTTCATAGTGTATGTTTAGGCCACGAAAACTAGATATATGCAAAATAATGAATATAATTTCACATCTAATGGAACTTTTACTAGTATTAAGCACAATGTTAATGGATGAAATATCGGTTGAAAGCTGATATTATGGTGGAATGAACGCGAAGTCTGTCACAGTATTCAAGTGACACACACAAATATGCCTACATATATATACACACAGAATTCATGCATACACATGCCCACATATATATACATACACATGTATATAAATATATACTATATATATATATATATATATATATATATATACATGTGTGTGTGTGTATGTATGTGTGTGTGTGCGTGTGTGTGTGTGTGCGTGTGTATATTAGGAAACATGGTAGCTTTTATGTATTGAATAAACAAGTTAGAAATATTTATTCATTATACTCAAAAACTTTCCATTTTATCGACTTTTTTGGCCACCCGCTGTGAAGATATCTGGTTTTGATTAAATATTAAACCCTAAGTCAATTGCCGTATGTTTATGCATATATATATATACATATACATACAAAGATATATATGTATATATATCTGTTAGTGACATACAGACATCAAGTCGTTCCGGTAAGATTTTGCCATGAAAATAAATTTAAATATGATTTTCTGTTCCATGAATAGTTAGTTATTTCTGGTCATGAATATATTCTTTATTTAAGAATCAAGGAAAAACCAAATAAAAAACATAAATAAGATAACATAAAAAATAATTTATATTCATGTTTGTTATTTTATTCTCAGTTTCGTCGATACGGCCATTATTTATTTCTGCACACATTTCGCCGGCATCCGAAATATCCTCCATTTATGTGGAGGCAAGTAGAATAAATGTCGTAGAAGAGATCTCGTATATTATTACGTTCAGTCATGGAACGGATTAAACAGAGAGAAATGGCGAGTGTTTAATATCTATTCAAGCGCCTATGTTGCCTGTCGTGATTGCAGAATATAACGTTATGCTGGTTTAGTTTAAGTAAATCTAGTGTTCTGTTATGCTTCGCCTTATTCATACATTGGGAAAATTCCATTACAAACAAAAACTTTTGAATTTATATCTACAATAAATAAATGCAGTTCTGGTCATTTCCATTCAGAAAACGTTTTGGGTAAAACCTGCGTCAGAAATTTTGCTTAGAAAATGTGATACTGTATCGAAATACGACGAATCTTTAGCATAAACATTCATCTTCTTTACATATATACATGAATGTATATATTCAGGCGCAGGGGTGGCTGTGTGGTAAGGAGCTTGGTGTGGTAAGAAGCAGGTGTGTGCGGAGGTCATATATCTCAGTGAAGGAAATGAAATTGAAAGGATTTGTGACAAGAAGGACTTCATCTCCATGAAAGAGGGCCAGCCATTGCGGGCTTTCCTGCAAGCAGCATGAATCTTGCTTAGGGTCCCAGATGTGGAGGACTATAGAACTTCATTTGATTTGATTTTGTTGTTGTAATGATGATTTTTATTGAACAAGGTTTTTGAGGGGTTGTCGGTCGCCGGGCGCCGGTGTCTCTCCCATTTTTTACTCATCTTGTTGTATTCATTTCATTCATTAATGTCTGTGTCCAGCATGCAGCTTCTTTATGTCTGTTTGTCTTTGTTTGTCCCCTCTATGTCATGCCTTTATGGCAAAATTTATGAAATAAGGAAGCTTGCTTCCCAACCACATAGTTCCGGATTTAGTCCCACTGCGAGGCACCTTGGGCAAGTGTTTTCTGCTATAGCATCGGGCCGACCAATGTCTTGTGAGTGGATTTGGTAAACGGAAACTGAAAGAAGCCTGTCGTGCATATATATATATATATATATATGTGTGTGTGTGTGTGTGTGTGTGTGTGTGTGTGTGTGTGTGGGTGTGTGTGTGTGTGGGGGGGTGTTGTTGGCACACCGTCGCTTTCGACGTCGAGGGTTCCAGTTGATCCGATCAACGGAACAGCCTCCTCGTGAAATTAACGTGCAAGTGGCTGAGCACTCCACAGACACGTGTACCCTTAACGTAGTTCTCGGGGATATTCAGCGTGACACAGTGTGACAAGGCTGACCCTTTGAATTACAGGCACAACAGAAACAGGAAGTAAAAGTGATAGAAAGTTGTGGTGAAAGAGTACAGCAGGTTTCACCACCATCCCCTGCCGGAGCCTCGTGGAGCTTTTAGGTGTTTTCGCTCAATAAACACTCACAACGCCCGGTCTGGGAATCGAAACCGCGATCCTATGACCGCGAGTCCGCTGCCCTAACCACTGGGCCATTGCGTCTCCAATTGTGAAGCAATTAGCTGACCCCTAATTATAATTATGTTTATAATTATAGAATATTTGTATGATTTTACCTATAAAGGTTATTTTAACGTACCGAGCTACTTGGCAAAATTATTAATTAGCTGATTGATTAATTAATTAATTTAATTAATTAATTTTACCCTTTTATTATCAATTTGAAATTATAATTTACTCCATGGTAGAATACTGCAGTTTTCTGCGGTACTGCTCGTAACATACACGTGGGCACAAGAGTTGAATAGTGTATTCACATTCGGCTGTGTAAATTTTGGAAGTGTTGGTTGGATATCTGTTGCACGATGTCGATCGATTCTGTGCATATTTAACCCTAGCAATTTAAAATTTTATAATCAGAAATGCTACATTGAAGGGAGAAGTAAGTAATTAAAAAACTTTAATCTCGAAACGCGTCTGTGGCTAATCGGAATCGTGTTGATTCATTGTGTTTCTCTTTGCCTACGTAAAAATGTGTGTTACTATCGTGGAAACTCTTACAGTAGTAGAAAAGGAATTTTTAACTCCTATTTCTAAATTCGGTATGTGGTGAAGTAATTAGCTGACCCCTAATTATAATTATGTTTATAATTATAGAATATTTGTATAATTTTACCTATAAAGGTTATTTTTACGTACCGAGCTACTTGGTAAAATTATTAATTATTTATTAATTGATTAATTAATTAATTTTATCCTTTTATTATATATATATATATATGTCTGTGTTTGTCTCCCAACCATCACTTTACAGCCGATGTTGGTGTATTTACGTCCCCTTAACTTAGTGGCCCGGCAAAAGAAATCGATAGAATAAGTACTAGGCTTACAAAGAATAAGGCGTTGGGTAGATTCGTTCGACTAAAGGTGGTGCTCCAGCATGGCCGCAGTCAAATGACTGAAACAAATAAAAGAATATATAGAGAGAGGTACGAGCATGGTCGTGTGGATAAGAAGCACTCTTCACAACCACGTGGTTGCGCCTTTTCTCCTGTTGTGCGGCAATTTGGGCATGTGTCTTCAGCTTTAACCCTGGAATAACCATTGATAACCATTGACATGTCAGTGAATTTAATTGACACAAACTGTATGGATGCTCGTTGTATGCATACTCTTTTAAACGCTTCAGTCGTTTGACTGCGGCCATGTCGGAGCACGGCCTTTAGTCGATGAAATTGGCACATTTGTACACATAAGAGCAAACTTCACTCGAGTTATCACTCTTCTAATTAAGGTACTTTCTTACCTGTATATCCTTCCTTCTTATGTGTGTATCCTTGTATTTCTTTCAGCCTAAACCATTTAGCCCTACTTTAGAGTATCGAGTACTTCCTACACCATACATAAAAATCTCACAAAAAATGTGTTCGGATATTAAATCTTCAAGAACCTCAGTGAAAATTTTCGGTCATGACTTTCCAGTCATTTGCTGCGGTGCCCCAGCATGGCTGCAGTCTAATGATTGAAGCAAGTAAAAATAAAAGGTAAAGGATACATACCAACAGTTGCATTTGTTCCTTCCAAATCTTCTTGGCCTGGGCAAGTTACACTCACGTTATTGTCGGCAGGAGTACGGGACCAACGTATGTTTTCTACAATTTCTTGATTACATTGAGCACCTGGAAAGAGATTGATGAAACAAAAAGTTAATGGGTGATACAAGGGGAGATTGAGGAGGAGGTAGGAAGAGAGAGAGAGAGAGCGAAAGAGAGAGAGAGAGAGAGAGAGAGAGAGAGAGAGAGAGAGAGTGGGAGGATAAAACAGAAATTGCAAACGTAATTATATCAGTGATATAATTACGCGTGAGGGCGTTGGCGCTGGTGTCTCGCTTTTCTAAACAACCCACGTGACGAATATCAATACATTGATCAATAAAGCGGCGAGCTGGCGGAATCGTTAGCACGCTGGACGAAATACTTACCGGTACTTCGCCCGTCGCTACGCTCTGAGTTCAAACTCCGCCGAGGTGAACTTTGGCTTTCATACTTTCGGAATCGATAAATTAAGTACCATTTGAACACTGGGGGTCGATGAAATCGAATCATCCCCACCTCCCCCAAGCTGACGTTGAGGCAAAAATTTTAAATAACTATTACAGTGCGGATGATTTGTGCAAGACTAGTCTTCTATCTTATCACTGCTATATAGCAGGATACCAAACTCATATTGGCCTGGTCTACTGCTAATATGGCAGTCGTATAATGGCTGTAAATGGCATTTGGTGTTTTTAGAAAATCCCAACAATATTTGGAAGTGAAAAATGAGATTTTGTGACATTCATACTTTCCCCCCATGCTATTATTGTAGAAAGTAAATTCGATTTATAATCACCACTGTGATATTTAGAGGTCCTCAGCTGTTCAAATGCTAACCTGAAGAAATCAGAAATATAAAAGGAACTTCTAGTAAGACATAAAAGAAAGAAGAATACATTGGATAAACTCCTGAGGTTAGGAGTTTATCCAGTCTCGGACCAGCCAGCCATTGAAGACTCAAGGAAGACCAGCTGCTACAAACTCAATAACAGACCAAATTCCAACCATAAAGCGACCACGAAACCGATGAAAAATAAATTAAGGCGGTGCTCCAGCGTGAGCGTAGTCTTACGAGTGAAATCATTAAAAGGAAAAAATTACACACACACACACACACACACACATACCTAAACAAACCTCTAGCATAATTCAGGTTATCACCGTCTGTGTGTGTGTGTGTGTGTGTATACGTGCGTGCGAGTGCGTGTGCGTGTGTATGAGCTTGTTAGGTCGTGTGTGTGCCTGTCTGTATATGCTTTGTATGTGTGTATCTATATGTGTGCGTGTAAGTTGTGTGTGTAAAACTCTAGCTATTAACAATGTAGTCTCGGATTTAGACCCAGGGCGTCAATTTGGAGGGCAGGGTAGTTGATAATCTCTACTACAATATCCGAAACTGTTTCTGTTTACCAAATTCATAAGTTGTTGGTTAGGCCCTGACTAAGGAGAAGATACTTGACCAAGTTGCCGCGAAGTGGAACTGAACCCGAAACCATATGGTTACAACGTGTGCTTCTTGACTATACAGCCAAGCCAACACCTATATACTTTTATGCATTTATTTCATTCGTTTCAGCCATGCAGCTGCTGTCATGCTCACACACACACACACACACACACACACACACACACACATATATATAAACACACGCATACACATCCACACATAAAAACACACACACATAGATATATATTATTTTATTCAAAGGCGGCGAGCTGGCAGAAACATTAGCACGCCGCGTGAAACGTTTAGCGGTATTTCGTCTGCCGTTACGTTCTGAGTTCAAATACTATCAAAGTCGACTTTGCTTTTCATCCTTTCGTAGACGATAAATTAAGTACCAGTTTCGTACTGTGGTCGATCTAATCGACTGGCTCCTTCCCCAAAATTTCAGACCTTGTGCCTAGAGTAGAAAAGCATATATTCTCTTATTTTGTAATTGTTTCAGTCATGTGACTGCGGTCATGCTGGAGCACCGCCTTTTATCGAACAAACCGACCCCAGG
>NC_068984.1:7500346-7504967 GCF_001194135.2 Octopus bimaculoides
ATACATATGTATGTATGTATGTATGTATATGTATATGTAGGGAGAGAGTGAGAATTTACAAAACACCAAAGACGAAGACGGGTATGTAAACAACAAACAGATGTATTAGTTTAACGCTCGGGAAGTGAGAAAGTCTTTTACGTTTCGTACCTACGGTCTTCGACAGAAAGGAACACAGAAATAAACAGGGAGAGAAAATAGAAAAACGTTTAGTCCAAGAAAAGTTCGAAGTGTTATGAGGTGAAGACAGGATGAAACTGGTGATATATATATATATATATATATATATATATATTTCGTATTTGTATTTGGTTTTGCAAGATTCTTGATGTGAATTCGTGTATTGAAAGAAATACGATTGAATCTTGGGAGGAGCATTATGCCGGTAATAAGAAACACATGCACTGGTTCGGTCCTCGCTTCTTATTGTTAGTTAATGGGTTAGTTGCTCCGATAACCAACTTATCGATCAGCCGTTTTGTTACTAGTTTTTCAAGCTTATATGTTAAACACTTTGTGCAACAATGCGATGAAATAATTATCTGACAAGAAACAGAAATAACAACACGAACAATACTGAACATTTAAACGGTTAACTGTTCGAACAAAGTGTTTAACATATAAGTTTGAAAAACTAGTAAAAACCAGCTGATCGATAAATTGGTTAACGGAATAACTAACTCAATAACTAACAATAACAATAAAAGAACGAACCAGTGCGTGTGTTTATTATTATTGCCTTTCATCCGTTCGGGGTCGATAAATTAAGTACCATTTGCGTACTGGGGTCCATGTAATCAACTGGACCCCTCCCCCAAAATTTCGGGCCCTGTGCCTAGAGTAGAAAAGAAAGAAACGTGAGCCCGCAGGGCGAAATGCTTAGCAGTATTTCGTCTGCCTTTACGTTCTGAGTTCAAATTCCGCCGAGGTCGATTTTGTCTTTCATCCTTTCGGGGTCTATAAATTAAGTACCAGTTGCATACTGGGGTCGATCTAATCGACTCCCCCCACTAATATTCGAGCCTTGTGCATAGAGTAGAAAAGAATACAATCGACACCCACTCCGCTCAAAATCTCTGATTCTGTGTCAGGGTTAGAATTATTTCCTTACAGCATAATGTCACTGTTATACATCTTGAAACCTAATCGTTTAGGTTTTGAGTTTGTATTGTATTTGCACACTTAGGTTTGGGTTCCCAAATCCTGAGAGAAGCGTAAGAGCTCTTTCGTGGGATGCAGAGTGTCTCGAACATTTTAAAACTAGGCAGAAGCCTTAATTTCTTTCAGAGGCACAGAGAGATAAAGAGAGACAGAGAGAGAAACAGAGAGAGAGAGAGCTTGGCGGAAAGAGTCATAACGAGGGAGAGAGAGGAAAGAAATAGTGACTGAGAGAGATATTGAAAAGAAAGAATGACAGAGAGAGAGAGAGCGAGAGAGAGAGAGAGAAGAAAGAATGACAGAGAGAGAGCGAGAAAGAGAGAAGAAAGAATGACAGAGAGACAGAGCGAGAGAGAGAGAGAGAGAGAGAGAGAGAAGAAAGAATGACAGAGAGAGAAGAAAGAATGACAGAGAGAGAGAGAGCGAGAGAGAGAGAAGAAAGAATGACAGAGAGAGAGAGAGACAGAGAGAGAGAGAGACAGAGAGACAGAGAGAGACAGAGATAAGAAAGAATGACAGAGAGAGAGAAGAAATAATGAGAGAGAGAGAGAGAGAGAGAGAGCGTAAGCGAGAGGGAGAAACGAGGAGAATAATTGGCAGAACTGATTTGGTGTTTACTTATCTGGATAAGGATGAAAGATAAAGTTCACATCGATGTAATTTAAATTCAGAATCTAGGAACGTAGATCAAAGATAGTAGCCTGATATTCTAACGACTGCGCCAAATAACCACTTCGGGCTGAACTCTATGTCCAAAACTTAATCATCGATAACGGAGTCATCATAGCATTTCTTAGAGAGGTTAGATAAGATCTGAAATAAAAGAGGACCCTATAAAAGCCTAGGCACACAAAATGCCACCAGATGTCGCAAGCTCTGCTGTATTTACAGAGCAGCATTTCATTGGAAATCTGTTGATGATTCCACAGGTGTAAGAGATTCGCTATGGTTTCGTGGGTTGCAGTTTTCGGTCACGTCTGCATTACAGACCAAACGTCTGTGTAATCGAACATCACCAGCTATTTTAGTCAATATACAGACCTTCACCCGGGAACAAAAAAAAAAAATCGAAATTAACCCGACTAGGGGATGTTAACAAGTGAGTGGAAAACGAATATGAAAAAGAAAATGCGTGCTGATGACCATGGCGGGGTGGGGAAGGGACATTAGGAAAGTTCACAAGATCCGATTTTTCCGTCATAACTTTTGGGAAAATGGATTATATATTGATTTTGTTTTTTTACAGAATCCTACGTTTTTGGTTATGGAGGATCTGATTCGGAAAACAAAAAATTTTCAAAAATCGGATTTTCAAAATTTCAACATCCCACCACGCCCTTCATTTTTCACTTTTACCGGATTTTTTTTTTTTTTTTTTCCCAAATACGTAGCAAAATGCGAAGTTTACGATTCTGAAAATAATTTGTTTGTAAAATTTCAATTTTTCAACAAGAAAAAAAAAAAAGTAAGAATATGTACCCTTAGGCCTTCAAGCAGGTTATCCACATGCTAGCAATAACAGCCAAATCTCACAAAACTGCGATAACATAATGAAATTTTGAAAATGCGATTTTTGAAAAACATTTTTTAGAATCGGATCATCCACAACCAAAAGTGTGAGATGCCGTAAAAAAAATTCAATATATATCTATTTTACCCCAATTTATGACGGAATATTCAGGTCTTGGGAATTGTCCAAAAGTCCTCTATCCACCCAGAATTGTCAGCGCACATTCGCTTTCTTATATTCGTTTTCAACACACTTATTAACACCCCCACCCCAGGCTGGTTAATTTTTTTTCTCTTCCCTGGTGAGCATCTTTATATTGACCGCTATTTTTTGGTTCGGTGAATTAACATATATGTGCATAAACGCTCACATGGTCGCGCATATAGGCATATGTATATATATATATATATATATATACATGTATACACACACACTTTATTTGTTGGTTAAGAAGACTACGATTGGTTTCATGCCGGGAGAAATCACACAACAGTTATAAAGACTGCCACACAAGAACAGAGACGAGTACCAACTTTCCCATGTGGCAAGCTTGATAATTGTTGAGAGGATTTCTCTTTCCACATGAAACTATTGGTAGCCTTGTCAACGCACGAATAAAAAAGAACCAATGCTCATTCTCACTGTTCGATATTAGCACTATATATATATATATATATATATATATATATATATATATATATAAGATGGATGGATGGATGGATGGATGGAGAAACGTCCTGAGTTACATGCAGGCAAAGGAAACGAAGTCTCACTGAAACACAATTTTAGCATGCGTTACAATCGGTTAAGTAGCATCCCGTTTCGAATCACATTACATATAAACGATTATGCGTGGTAAATTACGTAATATCTATCGATCTGTATATATGTGTGTGTATATGTGTATCTATGTATGTATGTTTGTATGCATTTATGTATGTGTTATATGTTTGTACGTGTGTGCGTTAACCAGTTTTAATAGTAAAATGCGTAGGAAGTTCAAATGGACACTTAAGACTTCATACAAGTCACCTGAAGTGAATAAATTGATGGAACAGGTCTAAAATAGTTAATATTAATCAATTATCAAAGAAGACCATAGTTTTAATGTGATATTCACATAGTTATTTCTGTGTGAATACCTGTGTGCGCATGCGTATCTCTGTGTATGTGTGTGTGAGCGTTTTGCTACCTTTTTAATGAGGTTTCATATTTCCAGGGCAGCTGAAAGTGTATTTCCGATCTGAAGAACAATATTGATTATTGAAAATCAATTTTCCTTTAATTTAAATATGATATTTAATTTATGACCAATTCCTTTGTCCAACGTTATTCAGACTCTACTAACATAGTACAGTTATTGTATATTAACATACGCGTTTATATATAAGCGTGTGCAGTTTACGGTCACGCTATATCTATAAGCTGCATGTACTGTTTATCGCAGTGAATGCGCGTGGCTAAGTGGTTAGGTTATTTGGTTCAGGATTGAAAGGTCGTGAGTTCGAGGTTTCCGACAGCGCGATAAATTTGATGTTAAAATATTACATGGATTGTGACTCGTATATACGGGTGTTCCAGTCTGCATGGGCAGCAAACACAACTTTGGCTCAGTAACCAGTCTAATAGAGGACAAATATCAACAGTTGTATACTTTGAGTATGATATATACATGGCTATTTAAAATAAATACGACAGGAATTGAATATACCATGTGTGTGTGTGTGTGTGTGTGTGTGTGTGTGTGTGTGTGCGTGTGTGTGTGTGTGTGTGTGAACAAGCACTTAATCAAGAAACTTCATTTCACGTTGTGTTGCTCCAGTCCACACAGCTCGCAAAACTGAGTTGTACCTGTAAATTGAAAAGGGCCAGCTTTTTCACATTCTGTGTCACGCTGAATACCACTGAGAACTACAAGATGGGTAGGCGTATATACAGAAAGAGAGATGTATA
>NC_068984.1:7505227-7506155 GCF_001194135.2 Octopus bimaculoides
GGGTGGAGAATTATACCAGATATAGTACTATACAGAATACCGAAACGATCTTCACCTCTTACATCACACATTTCCTCTTACTTCAACGTCGAGATGGTATAATTTCCTGGGAGAGAGATAATTTTGCGGCTGAGGATAGCTTTACATTGTAGATTATACACATATTATATTATGTTATATTATATTATATTATATTATACACATGTAGAGCTTGAAACACGTGTACCGCGGAATCCTTTGTAGTTTTGTTGTTATTTTTTTGTTTTGGATTTACAATTTATATATATATATATATATATATTCATATTCACATAAAAAGGGTCCCATAGCCTTCAAATGGTATCTGGACAAATTTTTTGAAGGAATACTAGATAAGCCACCTATGCCAGGATACAACTTACTCAACAAGAACTCCCTACTCGAATGGACCATGATACCACAAAACCTTAAAAAGGATGCAGCTATTGCTATCAGGTGGTGCTATTCAGTTAGACATATCCTGGACCAGTCATTAGTCGCAACATATCTAAGTTATATGTCTATAGTCCCAATTACTGGTATAATCCATAACGAGCCACTTTTAGGTCACTAGACCATTTAACACCTTACTATTATCATACTACCTACATTCCTTCTTATTCTCCCTTCTCATTCTTCTTCTTCTTCTTCTTCTTCTTCTTCTTCTTCTTCTTCTTCTTCTTCTTCTTCTTCTTCTTCTTCTACTACTACTACTACTACTTCGTCTCCTTCCTCCCCGCTACCTCTTTCCTAACATTACCACTATTGCTGTTTAGAATAACGCCTACGCAAATTTTATAAACAAAACATTCAAAAGAGATATTTCAGGAATTCAATTACTACTACCACCCACAACGTGTCATATTCAGGACACTTGACCATTTTACATACTACAATCATGGCACTCCTG
>NC_068984.1:7506263-7514162 GCF_001194135.2 Octopus bimaculoides
CTTCTTCTTCTTCTTCTTCTTCTTCTTCTTCTTCTTTTTCTCTACCAAGAATTCACAACGACCTCGAACCCACAAGAGTAAACAACAGAGACAGAATCAAGCAGTAACAAGGGAAATTCCCTTTGTATTTGAACACTATGCAAGTATTCTTTTAAGAAACGATTCTTTTAATTTTCCAAAATTTTATTGTTTTCCATTCTGAGAGTTGAAAACGTCTCAATGACTGAAAACGGTACTGAAATGTTTTTTATAAAATTATTTTAGCATTTTCTACCTTGACTTTTTTTCCATACATACATATTTGTGTGTGGTTGTGTGTGCGCGCGCGCGTGTATGTATACATATATATATATGTGTGTGTGTGTGTGTGTGTGTGTTTATGTATGCACATATTTACCTGGAGAGCAATATTTGGATACAATTTAAAATAGGTTTCATTAAAGAATGATAAAGGTTTTCTATCCACGACACACCATAATAGGTCGACTTGTTAGACTGAGATAGAAAGAAAACAGACAATTAGGTTTGCAACAATAACGAACACGGATAGTATTACGATATGTAGACAGAACAGAGGAATTTCTATAGATGGTAATTGTAGTTCCTTGTCATGCAGTTATCGACCATTTTCTGTGCTGTTTATGCCGCCAGAAAAGTCAGGGTTTTGTTAAACAGTATTCAGGTTGTTAGAAATATATCGATGATATTTTTCTTCTTAATTACGAGTTTTTGAACAATTAATTGGTCGAACGTATTCAAGTTCAAAGGTGGGTGGTTAGAATGTTGAATTCGGGATCATAAGGTGATGGGATCGATTTCTGTATAGGAACGTGAATGTAATCCTTTAGCAGGTATTGTTTTCTTTCTTTTTCTAGTTTCAGCCCGAGGACTGCGGCCAGATGGCAGCACCACCGTTTGATTTGCAACACTTTCACTAAACCGCTGATGTGTAGCATTTGATGAATGAAGGCGTTTGAGATTGCTGTCCTCATCTGGGTTTCTTGGCTCGAGGTAGGTTTATCGGGAACTCTTGACAGGAGGAGGTCCAATTTGTTTTTCCAGAGGCTTACATTCACCCCATGTAGTTTGCGAGAGGGTAGTGAAGAGCTGTGGGCCCTTGAAGCCCAAGCTGTTGCAGTATCTAGTCCTGTATCCTGATGGCAATTCTGGGATTGTTGGTACTATGCAGTGGCGCCTAACTCTGTTGCTTGTGTAACTGGAAACCTTTTCAAGAAGCAGGCTGCATAAGACACAGCTCATTATCGGGCAGCCCACACAATTATAATAGTTTATTTGACGAGATACCCCTTGTAAAATTACCTGACGAGATGTTTCAGCCCTGCACCACAACCAGTTGTACAGAAAACCACCCATGAGAGATCGATGCAGGATGGATCGAAACGATCATTGTGGTTAATAACGTTTCTCGTATATTTCATTTTCCATTTCAACCGTTTGTGTCATGTATCAGGGGACAATTATAGGTATCTTGGACACGATGAGAATGTCACATATGATGGACTTTTAAATTAGGAGAGGACCACCTCGCTTCCTTAACCTGATTATCATAATTATATTTAAGGTGGTAAACTGGCAGAATTGTTAGCACACCTGATTAAATGCATGGCGACTCTTCATCTGTCTTTAAGTTCTGAGTTCAAATCCAGCCGAGAACCTTGTCTTTAATGTTTTCATGCTCGATGAAGTAATTACCAGCTATGCACTGGAGTTGATGCAACAGATTAGTCCCTTCTCCAAAATTTCAGGCTTTGTGCTAGCAATAGAAATAACGGTATAATTCAGTGCAAGCAAGTGTGTGTGTACGTTTGTATGTAGGTATGGATGGATGAAGGGATGGATAGAGACCCCTATTCCTTCCAATAATTGTTTAATTATGCATGAGGACTTAACTGAAATCTCTTTTAAGAGAATAATTTAGAAGATCGACATTAAATTCTATTTTGATGAACAAATAGTAAGTAGCTATCGATATTGTTGTTTAGTGGTGTAAAATAATTTTCGGAAAGATAATGGCGATGAACGGAGACAAGAACACAGACAGGGGAAAAAAGGTGAAAATGAAAAATGTTAAGTGGATACGGAATAAACAACTATATATACATACCCATCTCTCTAACCTTGCACGTATATACACGCATACATACATATATATATATATATATATATATATATATACACCTCTCTCTCTCACTCTCTCTCCCCATCTGCATATATACATATATATATACATATAATATCCATATATACATATGTATATATATATATATATATATATATGTATATGTATGTGTGTATCACATTTATTATTGGAAACCATATTAATAATAAAAAAAAATGATAATTTCTTTTTTTATTCGAACAATGATAATTTGTATTTTAACGAAATTCGCAATAAAACTTTCACACAACTACTTCACACTGTCTCTCAGAATATTAGAAAAACATATAAAATAGTCTTCCTTTAGTATTTTAATCACCATTATCTAAAGAGTGGTTGGTGCCAGCATATTTTTTTTTGTAGTGTTGCTTCGTAGTAAACACTTATTAAGTTTGAAATAACTCTCTGATATTGATTTAGAAAAGAGACAACAGCATAGCAGTGTTTCGTTGATACGGGTATATGTAGATAGTCTAGTCTAACCCTAGTCTATTGGAGCCGATATGTGCCTAAATAGATGCTGCCAACAGAGGTGCCACATCCTACAAATAAAATAGGATTGAAGGTCCACGAAGAAAATGCAAACGTGGAGGATGTTGGTACAGTTATTAAATATTATATCTTTATGATACAGAAAAAAAACCGAAGTTCGTAAATATACGCAATGCAATGCTAAACCTAAATTCGTGTTACAAAATATCGACCAGAAACCCATGTTCTGCAGCCATTCTTTAGCAACTTTGTTGTTGTTGTTGCTGAGGTTCTTGTTGCAGATATGGTGTTGCAGATATGGTGTTTTTAACTTCAAACAAGATGTAACTATGATCATAGACGTTCCTGCTGTGCCCATCCTGTCTTTTAATATATTCAGACATTGCGGAACACATAGCTAAGTTATTAGGGACTGCCGTTCATTTTTGAAACAAGGATTAGTTGGCAGGATCTGCGTTGAGGGAGAATTAAATGCATCCTCTATCGGGTCGGTCGACCATACACAGCACCAATAAATAGTTCAGTAGTAACTTTGAATAAGTTGGAACGATTGAGCAAAACTATAATCAGTGGCGTTCCAAGTGTGACCATCCTGTATTACAATATTCAGACCACTTTGTAATACATAGCGTTACAGCCATAAGTGCGTCCTCCACATTTAAAAGAACGGTTGGTAGGTAGGTTTTTTCTAGCTGGTCGGGTAACCACGTACTGACGTAAATTTGTTTGGTGATGACGTCAACTTATGGAATTTTTACCCGCTTCTTTCATGCATTATCATATTTTTTATATTTGTTTGTTTAAATAGTTTCAACTTAAAATTAAAAGACATCAGGTAATACAAACTAGAACGCTTGCTTATTTATTGTTGACCTGCAAAAAAAAAAGCTGATCATTACAGTCAGGAATCGATATCGATCGTCTGAAAAAAAAACGTTTATGGCGGTTGGGTTGTTATCAGTCATCAATATATGTGGTCTCCGATCAATATGTTATTTAAATGTTACATCAATATTCTATCAGCTAGAACGGGGATTCTTATAAATCAATGCCGTTCTGAATATAGTAGATTACACAGAGATCGAGGAAATTCCGAATTTTCTAATTGGAATAAAATTGATTTGTCATCAATAGACGTTTGTTGTTTTGTTTTTATAGCGGCAAAGCAACACGTATAAAATCGATTTTATTTGTAGCGATGTGTAGGTTTGAACCTTGATGTTTAACAACCTCTTACTTCAGGCAACTAACTTAAGGTGCAACACCAGCTGACGTGAGATGGTGATCTGGGAGAACAGTTAGCACTTTGGACAAACCGCTTAGTAGCATTCCTTCTAGATACCGCTACGGTAAACTTTGCCTTTCATCCCTCTCGGGGCCGATAGCATAAATACCAGTTGCATACAGAGGTCGATGCAATCGACTAGCTCCTTCCTCCAAAATTTCAGGCCTTGTGCTTATAACAGAAAGTATAAGTATTATTTTTGAGAGAGCAGTGCATCCCACCAGAGTTACACTGGAGTACACATACATGAAGCCCATTATACCCATCATGACTACCCGTCTGATAAGGGTACACCAGGCACATGCATCACAACCATATGTGCGCAACATGGTGATCTCATATCAAGATAAGCAGCACATGACCTCGCAGATGGGGCCCAGTTAGAATTTTCTACAGGTCGAGTGGCCATCCTGCTCAAAGGGTCCCTGAATAAGAGTTGTTTAAGGATGTTGAACACAATATCCTTGTTTCCAGAGGTGAATTATCCAAACCCCCAAAATTCCGCTCAACACATGTGTGCGACATGGTGATTTCACATCAAGATAAACGCCGCATGACCTGGGGCCCAGTTAGAATTCTTTTGAGTTCGAGTAGCCCATTCCACTGAAAACGTCCTTGGATAATGGTTGTTTAAGGATGTTGAACGAAATACCAATGTTGAGGTGAATTATCCAAACCCCAAAGGATTCCTCACGACACATGCCTATGATGCTCCCCCATTACTTCTACTCATGATCAGAGATGTACATATCGCCAGCCACCAAGGGACATGCTCAACTGGTTAAGGTCAAGCAACTGACAAGCAAATCTGTGGTACTGAGCAGAATATTTGCTGTAGTCCATCCTTTATACCAAGACAAAACAATGTACGTGATAACACTTCCAATCAGCAGGCATCAGACCCACTGCCTGGTACTGCATCAGGGCAATTATTATTATTATTATTATTAGTTATTATCATCACCACCACCACCACCACCACCATCATCATCATCATCATCATCATCATCATCATCATCATCTTCATCATCATCATCATCATTATTATTATTATTATGATTATGATTATTATTATTATTATTATTATTATTATTATTATTATTATTATTATTATTATTATTATCATTTTCATTATTATTGGTTTGAAATAAAATATGCTCGCCATAACCAAGTGCCTTTGTGATTTCAGCACAAAATAAGAAAAACAGAATAAATATCTTTTTTAAATAAGCACCATTTTAAAACTGCTGATATATAATTTAAAGACGGCATTTTCACAAAATACTCTGGCGTTGCGTAATACAACACGCTAAATATGTCACCAAATATTTCTCTGTTAAACTCCATATTAAAACTTTAAACAAATGTTATTGCATTTGAAGGCTATCTTTAATATTTTAGCATAAAATATTTCAAAATTCGATGTTCTGAATATAGCCGTTGACTACAAATTTCAGTCCCCGTTTTACTCACTGACAGTCTGTCCATGCGTGTGTGCTGGATTAAAAGTTACCCTACATACATACATACATACATACATACATACATACATACATCCGTACATACATCAGTACATACATCCGTACATACATCCGTACATACATACCGAAGATATCGCCCACATCATAAGTGGTTGTCCTAAAATGTCATCACGGTATTATCCACCGATCAGACATGATATTGCCGCTAGGGCACTCTATAACGAAATCCATCAGAAGTATAAGTCCGAGGATAAAGAAATAAGAACCCACAGTATGGTAGAAGCCATAGCCATTCATAATAAAAAGGAGTACTGGTGGAGTGTCCCAATGAAGACCTCAGTAAAATGTAAGCATAACTGGCCTGATATAATGATCTGCAATAGAGAAGAAAAACTGTGTACAGTTGTGGAAATTAGCTGCCCAGCAGATGGTGACATAAAGCTGAAGATCAGTGAGATATAGAATACCTGTCTGCAGTTACTTTATTCATATTACAAGTTCAGATTTATACCTGTAATTATTGGGGCCCTGAGATATGTAGCACTCTGCCTAAATAGAATTCTTGAGAAATTAGGCTTCATAAAACCAGAAAGGAGAAAGCTGATTCGAAGATTACAGATCCAATCTATCAGTAGAACTGTAAATGTCTGTAAAACTTTCCAGAATCTTATCATTTAAATATATATGAACATGTCTACATATGCAACTATGTGCATAAAAATAAATACAGAAAGCAAAATGTACAAATCTGCACATATACATATATACGTACGTACGTACATATCTACATACATAAATAGATATACATATGCATATATGTGTATGTGTGTGTGTGTGTGTGTGTGCGCTTGAGCGCGCGCGCATTCATATACACGCACATCTTACCTAATTACATCTTTCTCCTTCTCCTTCTTTCACTCTCTCTATGTATATTTTTTATATAAGTGTGTGTATAGATGTGTGTGTGTGTGTGTGTGTCTGTGTGTCTGTGTGCATGCGTGTGTAAATAAAAGGCGAAAGAAACCTCATTTTGCTAATTCCACATTTCTACATCTGCCTTTATATTCGGACGAATATCCTTTCTTTGCGTTACATCCGTTAATTTCCCTCTAATATATATTTTCGGTATTGTTATGTGAGGTAATATAATTCTACTTTCATATATTGCGAATCAAGCTTTTTTTGTTGTTGTTAGGAACGATATTATCCAGCTCATTGATTCACTGTATATTCATTTATTTGGGAAAAGGGTCAGGAGATCCCCATATATATGGGAGGTCACTCTGACGTTATTAATATTGAGGTACGAAATATTATTTGAAGAGGAAAATGAAATTGCTACGTCGTTTTGGATCTTAAGGAAAAGTTTGCGCTTGTGAAGTTGCGAAAATATTAATTCTCTGTTTATATTCAATATTCTAGATTGGTTTATAAGATCGAAGGCGATTATTGAATGAAAGAGATGCAGAACGCATATGATTGTTTATAAGTTGTTACTTTCTCCACGGGGCACAGTCCTTGATAATATTTCTGCTTATTTGCTTATTCACACAGTATGGAGTAACCGGAAGTATGTTACCATCTACATTATGGTAATATCAAGAAATACGAGGATATCACGTGATCTTCTTAACCACACAGCTTACTCTCATACAAAATATTCTGGCTTATTCATGAGCCCCAGGTTTCATATGACTCGAAGTTAATCCAGTTTCCACGGTCTATCGCTGAATGAGATCGCATGACTTCCCTTGACAGGAACACCGCAATGTTAACTTCTCTGCTACTGCTGGAACTCATTTACAACTGAATTGGCATGAGTAACCAATAAAAGGAGATGCTTTACTCAAGAACATAACACACCACCAGGTTTTTAAACGAGTCAAAGTTCTGACGATTGTGAGTGCAACGCCCGAAACACTGAGCTAGGTCCCGCCACTCTACTGAATGTATGTCTTTATTTATATGGAGGTTATAAGTCTGCGAGCTGGCAGGATCATTAGGACAAAGGGCAAACGCTTAGAGGCATCTGGGCCGTCTTTACACTCTTAGTTCAATTTCTGCCGACGTCGGCTTTGCCTTTCGTTCTTTCGGGGTTAATAAAACAAGTACCAGTTGAACACTGGGGTCTATGTAATCGACTTACTCCACAATCCAGAAGCATGCTGGCCTTGTACCAAAAGCTTAAACTCATATTCATAATGGCGATGAGATGACTGAATCCTTAACACGCTGGAACAAAATGTTTACCAGCTTGTCACCCGTCTTTACGTTCTGAGTTAAAATGCTGCTGAAGTAGATTTTCTTTTTCACTCTTTCGGACTCGATACAATAAGTACCGGTCAACTACTAGGGTCGCTAGAATTGACTTCTCTCTCTTCTTAAATACAGCTGGCTCTCTGCCAAAATTAGTCACTATGTATGTATATATATATATATATATATATATATATATATATATA
>NC_068984.1:7514172-7515466 GCF_001194135.2 Octopus bimaculoides
ATATATATATATATATATATATATATATATATATATATATCTTCCAGATATCTCCCAGACAGCAATGCTCCCAACTTATGGTAGTGGAATAATATTTAACTGCTATTTCTAAATTTCGGTATATGGTGAATCAATTTTGCTGTAGCCTAATTACAGTTATGTTTATGATTATAAAGCTTTTGTATATATATACATTGGGCTGCCTGATAAATTCGTTCGTTTTAATTTTTTTTAAATCCTTTCCAATTTTATATGAATTAACGTTAAACATGTCGTTATCGCATTTATGTCTTTTTTTTACCATTATTCTTTCTCTGCCACATTTGTTGATCATTTTTGACATTTGAATAAATGTTATTTCTTTTCAGACGTTATGCTAATGGAGGACTGAACAGAAAAAAAAAGAAAAGAAAGCGAACGAATTTATCTGACGACACACATATAAAACTTATTGTTCAGAATTGTACAAATACCAACAAAAAAGACAGAGGCAGGTGAAATAACAACAAACTTTATAAGTTTGACGCTCAGGGAAAATTGAAGGAGTCTTCGACGTTTCGAGTCTACGTTCTTCTACAGAAAGGAATGGGGAGAGAAAAGAGATGACGAGAGGGAGGAGGAGAAGAAGAAGAAGAAGAAGAAGAAGAAGAAGAAGAAGAAGAAGAAGAAGAAGAAGAAGAAGAAGAAGAAGAAGAAGAAGAAGAAGAAGAAGAAGAAGAAGAAGAAGAAGAAGAAGAAGAAGAAGAAGAGAATAAAGCGTGTCTGGATTAACGGCTGTACATGTTGAATATAAAATATATATTCAAGCTTATTCTAAAAGAAAGATGGTATTGATTATTGATTACAAAGACTTGTTCAAATAGTAGGAATGATGTATGTTATCTTTTAGCAGATACATTTATATCTCCAGTTTACAACACGATCTAACAGCATGTTGTATAGGACATAGACAATATACACCATGCTTCAATATATGCGGATATGTCTACACATCACCCAAAAATAATGCTACTTTGTTATAACGCTGTTATATAGCATTAAAGCAAATCCCCAAATAAAGAAGAAGACATTCACGCACTTACATATATATATATATATATATATATATATATATACATGTATGTGTGTGTGTGTGTGTATGTTCTATGTATGTTTTGTGTGTATGTTGTGTGTGTGTGTGCGTGTGAGTCTGTTATTTGTGAGAGCAATGCATTAATGCATATCCCTAAAGTTAAGATTTATCCATATATATATGGGTGTATATATATATATATATATATATATATATATATAT
>NC_068984.1:7515476-7517397 GCF_001194135.2 Octopus bimaculoides
CATATATGTATATATATACACATATATGTGTGTGTATATATATATATATATATACATATATATATATATACATATATATATGGGTATATATGTATGTATACATATATATGTATGTATATGTGTATGTATAAATATATATGTCTGAATGTGTGTGTGTATGTTTAGATAACACAGACATAGGCAAATTTATATACGGGCGAATATATACGCGTCTCTGCGCTTGTGTATAGTTACATATATAAATGAAGATACCTCTGAATTCATATATTTACAAATTTGATTACAATAATGAAAACTAGCGGACAGACACGCACGCACACACACACACACACACACACACACACACACACACACACACACACACACACAATTCCCTTACA
This sequence comes from Octopus bimaculoides, assembly GCF_001194135.2. NCBI lineage: Eukaryota > Metazoa > Mollusca > Cephalopoda > Octopoda > Octopodidae > Octopus > Octopus bimaculoides. The sequence goes on from NC_068984.1 coordinate 7,515,857, forward strand.
AGTTTTATATTTGGTTTTGTGTTGCACTATTTACAGCTTTGTATGTCTATGAGCATACAGAATACGCTGCAAATCTCATTATTATTATTATTATTATTATTATTATTATTATTATTATTATTATTATTATTTACGCTATTGCATTCTTTTTTTTTTCCATTATCGATTCCATGGCAAGTCGTGTAACGAGGACATAAATATATTCACATATTCAATACATACCTACGTTGGTAATCTTGAGAAAAGCAACGAGCGGCACGTTATCTGTTTGTCATAAAAACATAGTTTGTCATGTTAAACATTTTAAAGTAGAACTTATGTAAACCTATTCTTTAGAATTTCTAATCAGTTTTGTGGATCTGCCTGCTCCAACCTATGTAGAAATTATCTTTTTTTTCCTAACATTTTATATTTTTAACTCTTCAGTTTTTTATATTTTCTAAATGCCTATCGCCATGTTGAATGCATTAATTTTTTTTTATGTTTGTGTGTGGATAACTTTGTTTGCTATGTAAATTAATCTTTATCATTATGTTGGCAATTGCATTGAAGTATAAAGTTTACTGATGGTTGCAAAATAACACTGAAAACAGTCCTGGATTGTATGACCTACACACCGAAATAATTAATCTACAATTAATGTACAATATAATTATACGACTATTTAAAAATAAGTTATGAAATATAAACAATTGCAGCGTGGAAGGTGTTTAGAAGCCATTTAAAAACATACAAAAACCGTGTTTGTGTGTTTTTAAATGGCTTATAAATACTTTCTACGCTACAATTGTTTTTGTTTCAGCACACGATCTAAGATCAAGTTACTTGCTATGCAAGTACATCTCCGTAATTATGTAATATAATTATAGAATTAATCATTTTGATTGTTGATAGGCGTAGAGATGACTGGGTGGTTAAGAAATTCGATTTGCACCTTCTTTTGTGTTTAGTGTCTGTGACCGGCATTTTGGTGTAGGGCCGACCAATGCCTTGTAAAAGAATTTAATAAGCGGAAACTGCATGGAATCCAGTCGAAATTTGACTGCGACTTACTGATGTAAGAAACCTTTAGAAAGAAACCCTACATGAATTCAAGCAGTAAATAAGAGTTGATGCGAAATATATTCAATTCAGTTTTTGAAAAGGAGACTGTGAAAGTGTCAAATGTCAGATATGGGTTAAAGAACTTTATCATTCTAAACCAACTGTAAAGCTAATATGAAACTATTAGAAATCTAAAATAGTTGTGTATCTAGTGAAACACACGCATACTCACGTGCGCGCGCATGAGTACATATTTACTAAAGTCTGCTTTATGTTCAGTTTTACTAAAAGAATTTCACCTTAATCAGTTGGGTTACTCTATTCACGCCTCTGACAAAGACGAAGCCGTTGAAATCAGATGTCTGATAAAAGCAGTAGTTCCCATCATGGGGCCTGTGAAGGCCTAGTAGTCTGCAAGGATAGTACTGGGGGTCCCTGAACTACATTCAAAATTTCATATATATATACATATATACATACATGTATATATATATATA
>NC_068984.1:7517407-7519675 GCF_001194135.2 Octopus bimaculoides
TATATGTGTGCGTGTGTGTGTGTGTGTGTGTATACATATATATATATATATATATATATATATATATTGTTGTATTTGAGGATGGCCATGTTGCCAGTTTAGCCAATAAACCATCTCCAAATACAGCAATATCTGCTTCAACGCACGAATTGAAAGCCAAAGTCAACCTCGGTGGAATTTGAGCTCAAAATGTAAAAACTGACGAAATACCGCTAAGCATTTCGCCCTGCGTCCTAACGTTTATGCCAGCTCACCGCCTTTGCACACAAATTGAGAGCGCGCACACACATCTATATAAAGAGAGAGCAAGAGAGATGGGGAATGTAAATATACTTGTATAAATATATATATATACACTCATACACACATACAAATACGAATGTACCGTAGGCTCGAAACGTAAAAGGCTTTCTCACCTTTCCGAGTGTTAAACTAATACACATGTTTGTTGTTTATACATCTGTTTTCGTCTTTTGTTTTTCTTTGAATTTCAACTACATAAATATATTTTTTCTTTATATAAAACTAGCAAACGCCCCCCCCCCACCCCGTCCATTGGACGATTTGTAGAGATGAAGAGGGCTAACTTGGACGGTATTATGGAAGTTTCAATCATCCGATGCACAGGTCATAAAGATTACAAAAATAGCGATTCTCACCTTGAAACTGACAATTTTGAAAATCTTTTTAGATTACGGAACACGCCGCTCTCTCATGAATCCATGTTTAAAATGTCAGCACGATCGGATGAACAATACTCGAGTTATAAGCACACACAAAAAACAGACAGACAGACAGAATGGGATTTATATATTAGATTAAAGATAAAATCACTATAATGATTTTATCAAATGGCCAGCGTGAAATAAGATTTATAGGTAACATTTCATACTAATTTATACAACCCGTGCTATTGGATTATTAAAGTGGTTTTAGAGCCATTTGGCGTCTATTGCTAGGGTGCTGGTCTGGTCAATCCGTACTCTTTAATATAATTAGATATATAATTATAAATGAGTATGCATAAAGATATGTTTATTTACATACATGTGTATATGTTTCTCTTACTCCCTGTCAGTCTGCTTATTTATAAATCCATCTAAGCGTCTATCTTTCTATCTATGCACAACGATCTTCTGCGCGTTTCTGTCTGCCAGGCATTAATTCACAAGTCTAAAGGAAACTATAGAAAAAAATCTTCAGACGCTGTTCTATGTAATCGAAACTGGAATATCGTTATTGCGAAGCCTTATTCCTTATAACACAGCTACACACCTGTCTGTGGAGGCACAATGACGCAGTGGTTAGGGCAGCGGACTCGCGGTCATAGGATCACGGTTTCGATTCCCAGACCGGGCGTTGTGAGTGTTTATTGAGCGAAAACACCTAAAGCTTCACGAGGCACTGGCAGGGGTTGTTAGCGAACTCTGCTGTATTCTTTCACCACAACATTCTCTCACTCTTTCATCCTGTTTCTGTTGTACCTGTATTTCAAAGGGGCCAGCTTTGTCACACTCTGCGTCACGCTGAATGTCCCCGAAAAACTACGTTAAGGTACACGTATCTGTTGGGTGCTCTGCCACTTGCACGTTAATTTCACGAGTAAGCAGTTCCGTTGATCGGGTCAACTGGAACTCTCGTCGTCGTAACCAATGGAGTGTCACGACATACCTGTCTACTTATGATATTGTATAATGCTAGCTTTTATATAAAGCTATTGTTTCTTCAGTTTTATTATTGAGAAAGAATTATGAGGAAATCTCCACAAAATGCAAGAAACGAAACCCTCAAGTTGTATTCAAGAAACTTTAATAATAAGGCTGTCACAAAAAGGAATACACACTCTCACGCCATTTAGAGAAATGTGCAGCGATGTTAAAACGCTGAATGACAATGCTTCTTGTACATATAAGCTTTAATACAATGCTACATCGATGATAATAAATAACGAATATAGAACTATGAAATATTTGCATTAATGGAAATATTCAAGCAAGAAACAATCATTGGATATTGGTATGATATCGAACACAGTTGAATAATTACCGAAGAGAAGAAAACAAAAAAATAAAACGGAAGAAAATATAAGAAGGGGGGCACAATGTTTTTTTTTTATCGAAATATCATACAAACAGTCACAAAATATACATATGTTATCTTGTAAAATACTTTTATACACATAGCAAGAACTGGCAAAGAAAAGGTACATATGTATATACATACATACACACACACACACACACACATATATATATATATATATATATA
>NC_068984.1:7521677-7527351 GCF_001194135.2 Octopus bimaculoides
GCTATGTGACACACGAAACCTGTGTCCTTTATAACCTTCGAACAGGGGAGGTCAGCAGTGTCCCCCTGCTGGTTTGGCATCTGCAGACTAGACTAGTTTCAGGGTGTTGCCCCTTGTCAATGCAGAGTAGCCAAGCCTTAGCCAGGCGGCGCTGCTGACTATCTGCTCGAAGGTTATTTATCTAATTTCAGTGGAATCTATCCACTGGTTTTCAGAAATAGAGTTATTAATATTTCTAAGTCTCTCTAAAGGAGACTACGGCAGCGGTACTGGAAATTAATAGTTATCGCCAAGCCAACATGGCAGTCCCAAAATTAGGACGAAAGCTGCCGTGAATTAGCTCCAAGAAGCCATCGCCTCTAGCTAGCTATATATATATTTCATGATCATCGTTCTGCCAAGAAGCAACGTGTTCTTGAGTACATAGATAAATTTAAATACAAGATTACATCCTTTGACTATATTCAACTCTAATAACGAAATATCGAAGGAAAGGAACCGTGATATTAAATACTCTAGTAACACTGCAATGATTACATAACTGCTTATACACACGTACAGATATACGGACATACATAAACACATACATACATACATACATACATACATACATACATGCATACATGCATGCATACATACCAGAGTAAGCACATACATGAGGAATAAAGGTGAGAAAATAGTACTCGAATAACGGAGGTAAAGTAATATGTCCTATTATGTATATTCGTCGGGCTCGACGAACGGGAACGTGAAACTCTGAGTAACAGTTTTTCTGATATCTTCGCAGCTTTATTAATAAATGCATACACACACAGACACACAAACATATATATATATATATGAATACACACACACACACACACACACACACACATATATATATATATATATATATATATATATATATATATATATGCTAATTGTTCCGTTTCAGTATTGAAATGCATGCTCTCTCATATATTGCATCTGGGTCTTTCTGCAGTTTTAAGATGTATCAGGGATCTTGATTGCTGTCGATATGTTTGTCTATTGACCATAGCTGACATGTGTAGCTGACATATGTCTTACAGAACAACCACCAACCATAATGGTTCAAGTACAGTTCACTGAAGGATTGCCCTCAGAAATGATCTCTCCTCAGAGAGAGCAACATTAACTGCGACCATCTGATTTCTACCCTTTAAAAAGTCGTGCAGCCACTGCCCATGTTTTCCTGCCATACCATGTTCATTCAGTTTTTGATATATCATCCCATCATCAACTTTGTCGAATGCTTTGACAATGCCAAGAAAACATTCCACTCTTTCGAGGTGTCTAGTTATGAACAGCAAGGTAACTATAGCCGCGAGAAGAGAAACGTATTTATAAAGAATAAAAGCTCACAATATTTGGTGTGCTTTCATCCTCATCCATCTTATATAACATTACGGAATCTGCAGCACACAGATAACTATTCCTCAGATAATACATTAATCTTGATTAGCTGCTAATCCTCTCCAAATTTCAGGTAAGTTCTACTTTGCGAAACTGTCTGAGTATACAGTAGAGTACTATGGACGTTGCTCATATAAATATCTTTGCCTGCATACTTCAGAAATCTATTTTACATATCGAAAGAACGTACAATCTCAAACAAGCTTCAATTCTGCTTTACACCTGCTCTGCTGCCAGCTGTCACCGTAATTTCAGTCTTAGATTTGAACTATAGGCTTGCCTACACTTTTCCAAGCCCACGTCTTAATTTATTATTCCAGCTACCATTATTATCTCACCTACAAGAAATTTCACTGAGCAGTTGACCGCCTGATCCTCTCTACAACTGTAATCTCTTCCCCATGGTCAGTTTTGCTGAAAAGAAAGAGTAAGACACTTGCCTAGAAATATTCAGGTTTACAAAACAACATGAAATTCACTGAATCTCAAGGGTTACGAAAAATATCAAAGGGTTGTGTCCATCATTTTCTGATTGTCCAATGTCGTAAGTAATTATAAGCACCATATTCTGTAGCCTCTAGATGTGCCAAAGTCAATTTGAAATGCCTTTACATTATTTAGGGTCTCACTAGACACGATGTTACAGTTACATTAATGTACATTCTAACATGCCTATTTTCTACAATACAGAACATATTCTCACATATGTAACTGTACCTTGTAATACTAAACATATGAGATTCACACTATGGGACGTTATCTCACATCACATTACAACCTTAGTTACAGATATTCTGTCAGAACGAACAAACATTAAATCGTGTATTGAATATTGAATTGAAATTCAGAGAGAGAGAGCGAGAGAGAGAGAGAGAGAGAGAGAGAGAGAGAGAGAGAGAGAGAGAGAGAGAGAGAAAGATGGGCTAAGGAATGTAGAGCGTAACAGCCAAGCATGATAAGGATACGGTAACATGTGCACATGTTACTTTTTATTCTCCTAAACTGGAGAACACACAGAATACAAAATTTCTAAATAGTATTGATTACATTAAGTTAATCGATCGGTTATTTTGTACAGGAATTTACAATCGGAAAGTAACAAAAAGAAAACGAACGCAGATATCCAGCAGATAACGATTTCCAAATATGATGTTTAAATGGTTTTAATTAAACTGGTTTCTCTCAAGCATGGTAGATATTCTAATTAAAATGCAGAACACGTTACTAATATCTGCAGTAAGAGATAGTTCATGTTCGCTTGATATGTTTAATGAATAAAGGAAATTATTTGTAAGGTGTCTCTAATTAAATCGTACTCATAAACAACCGACAGCTTTAATGAGTAGGGAGACTTTATTAATTGAGAGACAAATTATAAAAACTAATACCTGTACGATACATGAATGCCCTTCGACTGTGTGGCGTCGGGATAGGTTTGTTTCCTGGTCATATCTCATACAATTTAAAGTAATTTACTAGATACGAAAATCACAGACAGCACTTCATACATGGTTCCAAACATCCACCTGCAATATTGATTTCATATTTTGGCACAGAACCAGCAATCTCGGGTGGGGGGAGGAAACTGACTACATTGACCGCCCTCAATAGCCAGTTGGTACTCCTTTTATCAACTCCAAAAAGATGAAAGGCAAAGTCGAGCTCAATGGAATAATCCACCCGAAATATTGTTTATTAGTATCTTCTTGGCCCTTTATCAACATGGCAGAACAATTCATTTTCAGCGACAAAGAAGAATTTTAATTTTATAGAGTATCACAGATTGAATCAGTCATCACTTGAACAGCAAGCAGTAACATCGTAAAATTCACGAGTGTTTCAGATATTTACGATTCTCTAGAATAATTTTGATAGAAAAATAATGTTCTTCGAGGAAAGCAGGAACGGCTTTGAGAATGCAAGACGCTGCCATGACTCTCATGATGTCTGGCAGACGGCCGTGACATGCGAAGTTACAAACATAAAGTGCAAATGCCTAACAGTTAGGGTGTTATACTCACTATCGTAACATCATAGTTTCAATCCGTGGACCAGGGAGTCCGCTGTGTTGAGCGAAACATCTCATTTCCCGTTGCTCTACGACCACAGGGGTATTTGACCTGTGGCACACCGTTCACCTATACAGGCAATGTCCATTTCATGAATAGAATGGCCTAATGTACAACACAAAGGTTTGATCACCATAAACAGATCATCAATTCATGCTGTCCAGCAGGAAGTTGTAGCACTCAACGTGGTCATTCGACATTCTAAAACAGCAGCCAAATCCCTCAAATTGTTCCTTTTGATGTTATACGGAAATAATACTTAATGAAAGTAATCCTTTCTTGTTTTTTTTTCTTTTTTTCTCGAGCCCAAAGAATCATAAGGCTGGTTGTTCGGTTACCATGGTGTATAAGAGACCGATATCACAAGGTTCCCCTGCGTTGCTGGGTGCAACATCAGAAATCGTAAGGGCAGGGATAGCCGATTATATTAACCTCAGTACTTTACTAGTATTTTCTCTTATCGACTCCGAAGGGGGTAAAAGCAAGGTTGATCTCGGTAGAGTTTGAACGCAACATATAAAGAGTTGGAAGAAATTGCACTTAGCATATTGTCCGGTGTCCTGACAATTCTGCAGCCCGTCGCCTTAGAATATAGCCCTAGGCACTACCAACAAGCAGAGGATGGTGTCACGGCTGGCAAGAAGTATTTGCTTCTTGCATCCATCTTTGTAATCCCTTATGGCAAATTTTATGAAATAAAGAAGTATTTGACGCTCGTTCAGCTTGTTTAATGTTTATCCCGGTTAAACAAAAGGAACAGATAAGGCAATTAGCAGTTAGATATTTCCTTGTGGGGAATTCAAATAAAAACTTCTGCAGCAAGGTCTTCTGTCCCGATAAGTTTTACGTAATCTGGAATCAACATAATGAACATAACCTTAAACATTTATAGCAAGAGGTATTATGTTTATGGCCAAGTTAGGGCTATCATACGCAATGTAGTGTAAAATAATATTATTCTGGTTTTACTTTGCTTTCAAATCTCTTTCATTCAGGCTTTATATTTGATATTTGTTTTCCAGCGCATTACTTCTCACATATTTTAAATGGCATTCATTTGTTATGGGGAAGAACAATCTATAACTTCCTCATTTTAAAACATATTAACGTAATATTAAAAATAGAGGAAACTAACAATTGCTATGTGCGAAAAAAAAAATACAAAGCTTCTAGTTCTTAACAGTAGGTTCGATCACTTTTACAAATCTTAATGACACATAATTATGTCATTTCCATTCCATCATTTAGAACATTTCACAATATACTATTATTATTATTTTTGTTTTTGTTGTTGTTTTTGTTGTCGTTTTATTCTTGTTATTTAGAATGGTTTGATTCGGCCTCTTGCATATATATATATATATATATATATATATATATATATATATATATATATATATATATATATATATGTATCGCATTATCTATTTGCAATCTATGCGTCTTTCCCCTGCATCTAATATCAGTCTACTTTAGGCTAACTCTAAGCAATATAAAACACCGAGTGTTTTACTAACAAAGCTGTCCTTATTTATTGACTGGGTGCATTCATCGAATCAGAAACACTTCTCTGCAAAAATATTCATTTTTCTCTTTCATTACTTGTATTATTATTATTATTATTACTATTATTTTCATTTTTATTTCATTCTTGTATTTATTTATTCTTTTGTTTAATTCTTCCAATGATTATTCCTTTATTTTCGGTAGTTTTGCTATGTTGTTTCTTTATTCAAAATCAGAACCGGCAAGAAGCTATTTCAATTCATTATTGATCTCCTTGCTGGCTGACTATGAACCATTTCTCCTAAAACTGAGTAACCGCAAATCATGGCTTACGGCGCCTAATCATATCAATAATTCGTGCAGCGAGAATCTCTTCCAAGTATACGTTTATATTTGTTGTTACTTTTTATCGTCAGAAATATTGCTATAATTATGCTATTGGGATCCGATGACTAGAGATAAGGGGTTTTTATCTTCGGCATCAAACTACTGCAACCGTTTACGTATAATGGTAGAGTTCCATTTTTACCAAATATTAATAACACTGAGTTTCATTCGTCGATTCTGAAAGGTGTTGCTAAATGTTTTATAATACGAACTTATTATTATTTTCCCACTTTTAGTTCCATTGGCCATCTTACTGTAACAAAATGGCTATATATATA
>NC_068984.1:7527912-7532902 GCF_001194135.2 Octopus bimaculoides
TATATATATATATATCGTGCTTGAAACTCAAAACGTTTCAATTTCTATGAAGGGACAGCAGCTGAAAATTCAGTGTATCATTCTATAGAAAAGTTATATCAATCGATAATCGATAATACATTGATAAATACATCCTAAATCTATTTACACAGACAAAGTAGTGAAAATGTAACGACAAACTCCACAGGAAATGATTTACAACTAAGTTTCACTGATTATTTTAATCTGTTATTCTAATGTGCAATTATTTTAATAACTTTATACACTTAAACAAGTACATATGATATAATGTAAATGATATAAGACATTATAAATACGAGATAGGGACAGACAAGGATATGTTTCCCCGACACCACTCCAACCTATCTATCGAGTTGCGGAAGATCGCATCACCGACAATATTTCTCTAATGAAAGGCGGTGAGCTGGCAGAAACGTTAGCACGCCGGGCGAAATGCTTAGCAGTCTTTCGTCTGTCTATATGTTCTGAGTTCAAATTCCGCCGAAGTCGACTTTGTCTTTCATCCTTTCGTGGTCGATAAATTAGGTACCAGTTGCGTACTGGGGTCGATGTGATCGACTGCCCCCTCCCCCAAAATTTATGGGCTTTGTGCCTGGAGTAGAAAAGAATATTTCTTTCATGACGAGAATCGTCGGACCAAAAAGTTAGCGGCATTTCGTTCGTTTTTATGTTCTTAGTACAATTTTCCCAGTGGCTGTCCTTGCCGTTGATCCTTTCGAGGTCTTTTACTAAAGCGTTCTAATCTAATTGATTAAACATTCGTAGCTCATTTTTCTTACAATCAACCACATACTTTTCGTCGATAGAAAAATCAGGGGGTTCATCGTGCGACATGTCAAGGTCTTCAAGTGAATCATGTGAGAGAGGCACTGGGACAGGGTTCTCGAAGTCATGTGGGACCGGTTTTAGAGCTGACTCGCAATCTTCATACGATTGACAACTGATGCTGGTGTGTTTACGTACCCGTAACTTAGCGGTTCGGCAAAGCAAACCGATAGAATAAGTACTAGGCTTCTTAAGAATAAGTCCTGGGGTCGATTTGCTCGACTAAAGGCAGTGCTCCAGCATGGCCGTAGTCAAATGACTGAAACAAGTAAAGAGATTCGGAATCAGCATATTCGATTTAGTTTAGTACAGCACCATTTGTCTGGGTAGCAGACAATAAATTTATTTCTCTTGCCCAGTGTTGTTATGCTCGCACTTGGTAGATGTTTTCATAATAATGTTTCACCAATATTTCTAGTGCTCATCCTTATGTATGCAGGAAGGTTCTTTGTATTTATCCCAGGACAACGTATTTACATATGCATGTATGAATAAACGGATGTGTTTACGTATGAATGTAAGTACGAATGTATATGTGTATGAACGTATACTTAAATGTATGCATAGATAAATGCATGTTCGTGTGTGTATATTCATACGTGCATGTCTGTATGTCATTATTCAGTTTATTTTAAGATTTCTTGCTAATTGAGAAAGAGCAGGTTTCTAACCTAGTTTCAAGGCTCCGTCATTGGAATTTCAACACAAACAACAGGGTATTTTTGTATGTATGTATGTTTTGCATGTTTTATGTATGTATTCTCAGGTATATAGTTGCATATCTAGACATTCTCATATATATTGAAATGATAAACTTCTGGAAAGTTTTACAGATTTTTACAGTTCCTGTGATGGATTGGATCTGTAGTCTTCGAATTAGCTTTCTCCTTTCTGATTTTGAGAAGCCTAATATCTCAAGTTTGGTATTTAGGCAGTGTGTTAAACATCCCCGGGGCCCGAATAATTACAGGTTTAAACATGAACTTGTAATCTGGATAGATCAGATCTCTCTATAGTTCAGCATAGGTGTTCTCTTTTTCACTGATTTTCAACTTTATGTCCCCATCCGCCGGGCAGTTAATTTCCACAACTATACACAGTTTCTCTCCTCTATCGTCTCTATGTATGCATGTATGTATGTATGTATGTATGTATGTATGTATGTATGTATGTATGGTTGCCATATATGTAGCTGAAATGCTACACAATGTCTAGTGTTATATTATATCATCGTGGAACTATAATTAACTCTAAAACATTTAATGTAACCAGCAAGACAGTCATTTAAACCTTGGATTAATGGCTAAACCTGCTCAAGAATATTAGTCGTGACAACAAATCTGAGATAACAAAATGTGTTGACTGAATACTGCCAGTAAAACAGGAAATTGGTGTTAGTAAGCCCTGGATAATCCCTGATTTAGTAAAGAGAAATGTCATGTGATGCGAGTGTTTTCTGGTCTGAATATCGCTTCCTCACACCCGCTTCCTCACACCCGCTTCCTCACACCCGCTTCCTCACACCCGCTCCCTCCCAGCAGTTTCAGAGTCATTGAAAAAGTCTACTAGGGTTACCTATAGCTCCATGACAAAGCGATAATTATATCTTAACACAAAATGGTATACATTGGCAATGCCCTCATAAATTTCCCAGCTTAAACCGACCATCTAAGACTGACGTAAGTAATGTTGAAAGGTTTGACAATTACAAGCCTTTTCAACACAGCCGCTCCATTGTTTCACATACTTTACTTCTGAGAGGAAAATATATTGATTTTATCGATATCGATATCGATTATGAAGCAATAAAATAGTTCAGTACCTTATGAACTCTCCAACTATTCCACTTTAGATTCACCTTAAATTCTTCCTTATATTACATTCAAGGAACAATCGGTCGGTTCTGGTTTATCGCGAAAAGTAGTCTGAAGAGCGGTGAACCGGACAAAGTAGTTAGTGGTATTTCTTCCGGCCTGACGTTTTGAGTTCGGATGCCAGTGCGGCCGACTCTTCCTTTCATCGTTTTAGGATCGGTAAAATATTTTCCAGTAGAGCACTGGTACTTATTCTAACGGTCTAGTTGCTGAACCGCTAAGTTACGGAGACGTAAACACACAAATACTGGCTGTCAAGCGGTGTTGGGAAAGAAACATAGAAACAAAGACACACACACATAAATATATATATATGCATTATATACGAAGGGCTTCTTTCAGTTTCCATCTACCAAACCCACCTAGAAGACTTTGGTCGGCCCGAGGCTATAGTAGGAAACACTTGCCCAAGGTGTCCGGTGGTGGGATTGAAACCAGAACCATGTGGTTGGGAACAAGCTTCTTACCACACAGCCACTCCTGTTCCATATTTTTTTTAAATTTGGATATCCTGAAGAAGGTGCCTGGCCCATGAGTCTTTCAGGACCGCAGAGACGCGGGAGATTGACGAACTTAGTCAACCGTTTAAACTGTGAATACTAGCAGAGAGGAAACCTCATCAGCCCCGTGTTCTAAGAAAGAAGAATCAGGCGTAGAGGTAGGGACGAGGAAATAAGAGGGGTGGATATAGCAAGGGCGACAAAAATTGGAAAATTGGAGAGACGAATGGATTGAGTGGTAACTGAAGGATGAAGGTATGAGAGTAGCCAAAGCTGAGGAGCAGAGGCTGTTATAGTATCGGTAGAAAAGAGAGCGCGAGGAGACAGTATATCTATAGGCCGAAGACTGGAGTGTGACCGTTAGTGAGAGAACGCCAGTCAGACGAGTGGACTTCTCTCAGAACAATCAAAGAGGTTAATATGTGTTCAGAACTTCATGAAATATATTAAAAATTAATTTGATATTAATCACGTTCTAGTTAAGTCCAGAGTATACTTCATGTCTTTCAGAATTGTCTCTGTTTAGCATTGTTGACCCATTTATGAATAGAACATCAAATAATAAACAAAAACACACAGAAGATTGCATTCAATTCATTAAGGAGAAAAGCGTATTTAGTAAATAATAGAAATTGATTTCTGAACTCACCAATGACATCGCTGCAATGCTTGTCACATGTTGTGGCAGCCTCATGCTCATCAAAACAGGGCTTGGCTGAAAAATATTCGGAAATATGCAATACAAACGCCATCTTGAATTTTAGAATTCTTTAAGTAAAACCTTTTGTTACATACACACAGTGGCGGACCGGTCAGGTTGCCAGCTTGCTTGATGGCAAGTGGGCCCCTACGCCATTAGAATCTGTATATGGGAGCCCATGTTAGTATCTAAGGAGCCCATTTCCTCAAGTTTGATAATTTTTTTATTCACTACTGGAAGAATGCATTAATTATTTCAGTTTGTAGACAGTTAAAAAGAATACTTTAAAATAATAAAAGGAAAAAATTAAACATTAGCATTGTAGTTACGGGTGGCCCCCTTAGTCTCCTGGCAACCAGTAATTTTAGATCCAGTCCGCAACTGCACACATACATAGGCAAACATACACCCCAACAGACATACAAACACACGCACACACATACATGCGCACAAACACACAGAACACTGTCTTGACCAGATTATTGAATGTCGTTATAGACTGTTGGTTTCAGTGCGCCTCTTCACATTGTTACGAAGGCACGTCAACATTCCTCGCAGGTTATGTGGGTAGGTTAACATTGCTCCTGAACGAAACATCAGTCTGTCGCAGGTTTCCCCATTTACAGCTCCGTGGAGTGAAGCACAATGAAACGAAGCGTGGTTACTGAAGAACCCAACGCACCACTTGTCTGAATGTCGAAACCTCGCTGTTGCTACCACGAGTGCAACAATTTAAAAAAGAAGTGGTACTCCGACGTTTACGACGACGATAGTTCCTGCTGATCCGATCAACGGAACAGCCCGTTCGAACTCCACAGACAAACGTAGCTTTCACATAGTTCTTGAGGGAGAGTCAAGACACAACTCATTTTACCAGTGGAGTGGACTGGAGCGACCTGAATTAAGTATCTTGCCGAAGGACACAATACGCTGCCGGGAATCGAACTCACTATCTTAGGATCGTGAGCCGGATATCTCTAACCACTAAGCAATGCGCCTTTACTTGAAACACCCTTACCACTATGCTTTCATACACACACACACACACACACACACACACACACACACAC
>NC_068984.1:7532912-7537629 GCF_001194135.2 Octopus bimaculoides
CACACACACACACACACACACACACACAAACACACACACACACACAGAGTGTGATAGGTAAATGACAAATCAACTCAATTATGCTTGAGCATAAATTAGATTCAGGAAGATGTCGTTACAAACACTAATTGTATTTCCAAATGAAGAGACACAAAGTCTTTCAAATAATTGACATATTTCGAATCGAAATTACTACCGATGTTGCTTCTAAAGAAACTTACTTTTCCCCCATTTGAATTTTGTCCTTTCTCTCCGTAATTCTCTCTATTATATCTTTTCTTTTTCTTGTTTCAGACATTCCACTGCGGCCATGCTGGGGCATCACCTTGAGGGATTTTTAGTCAATTGAGTCGAGCCCAGTGCTTATTCTTTTAAAGTCTGGTATAAACAAAACCAACACCGGCTGTCAAGCAGTGGCAGGGGACAAACGCAGATACGCACGCACACATGCGCACGCGCATATATATTCGACGGTCTTCTTCCAGTTCCCGCTTACCGAATCCACTCACAAGGCTTTGAGCGACCTGAGATTATAGTCGAAGACACTTTTCTAAGGTACGACGCAGTGGGACTGATCCCAGAACCATATGATTTGCAAGCAAGCTTCTTATCACACAGCCACGCGTCTAATTTCTTAATAGATGGATATTTCAGTCACTTAAATTCCGTTGGTCGATTCATCAAATGCATTTGCCGATAATTTCCATGTACTTAATCTTTTCAGATTATCGGCGCATAATGCCCCAAATGCCTTTGACACTAATCTCTTCGAAACAGACAAGCATTTGCTGCGTTGAATGTTTTGGCCTTAACGTAATATATTTCCAATCACGAGTCGATAATATGACAATCTAAGCATATTCACTATATTTCAATTCACCAATAAAAGCAATAAATATTTTGCTGCAAATGTTCTAAGTTTATTACTTAATGCTATACTCTACATCTTCTTAGATCTACTGTTTTAACTGGAAAATTCCAATTATATTTCCAGAAAGTGGTCGAATATAAAATAATGTGACGCTAGTTAATCTTGTTACTTATGGGAGTTTATAGTAAAAGCCTAGAGATTAACTGATAAATTTAACGAATATCTATGTTTCCGCAGCAAACTGGTTGCAATAAACCATAATTTTCGTATTCTAAACCAGCGACTTGCAGATTAACTATTACAGCTTTGGAATATTAATCAGATAAGATGGCCTTTCATCTAAACATTGCCGATATTAAATAGTATATAGGAAAGAGTGTGGCATCAGTGTGACATAAAACGAGAGGTATACTTACTGACAAGCCCTGAAGGCCAGCGCAGACGCATCGCTCCTCGTGTACCACTGCGAAATTCCGCCCATTGGACAACATTTCCACAATGCATAAATACACAGGACTGATACATACTTCGAATTGCTTGGCGCTTCATTTCATAATCCCAGATGTTAAAGTGACTTAAATCACCGACAAAAGCATAAGTGGTGTCAAAATAAGCGCCTTCTCGAGAAGCTTGACCGAGAACCAGTTCTCCATCCGAAGGAATTGCTTTATTCACCGATGCACCACGTCCGCTTTGTCTTTTCGTGCCATTGACGTAAAGACGCCAATTACCATCTGAAAAAAAAAAGAAACAAAACATTAATATAGCCGCAAAGTCACCGATTCAGTTTTTGTAAAGAATTATAATTTCTTTACAACATCAATCGATATACTGGCTTTTTTATGCTTTCACATATTTTTCTGTTATTTTAATTACTTTTCTGAACTCTATTATTGTGTACACATATCTCTTTATAGATCAACTATGATATTTCATCATTTTAATACAAAATTATATGGTTAAATTGTTGACAATAGTAAGACAATACAAACTGCATTGAAATCAATATACGCTATTTGTACGCATGAACAAAATAATTTACAACAGAAGAATAGAAATGAAACTGCGTGACGTCCATGTTTTTTCTTCTTTGTGACATTATCATTGCAAAAACAAGCGATATGGCAACAGATAATTTGACCCAGAGCTAACTGATAGCATATGCCTAGTCTATAAAAGCTGTTATTAAATGGCTTTTATACTGTTTTAAATAAAATAAAATAGAAAGACCATACTAAAGCAAATGGGTCGCCATCTTGGCAATAAAAATATGACACTCAATGGATCTGTGTTTCGATGGATCAAAATTATTTCGTTCATTTTATTTTCTATGTTCAAGTTACTATTAAACGCAAAACACTCAAAACGCTTGCTATTTATATATTTAATATATAAAATTCTACATTTCTCTCATGTTTATGGAGAAGCTGTTACTGTATATTGAACGTCTTCAATACTGAATAATTGAACAATGCATAGCCAATTAATTTATCATATCATATTCAAACAGTGTGTTGGATAGACAACAGCTAATAGAAAAATGACACTGAATGTGTCTGGTCCAAATTACATCTTTGTAAAACACGACGAAAAAAGAGATCAAACTCTTCGTATGACGATAGTACAAAACAAGAAGTACACACAAGCATACATATTCTTTAAGCAAAAATGATTGAAAGAAATAATGCAGAGAGGATAATGGCATGTATCTGAAGAACATAGCTAAATGCTTGTATATCAAATACTTTATAATATAAATTGTTGATTTATAAAATTTATCTCCTCCTCTGAAGGTCGTATCATAATGGCCAAATGGCAATTGAGGCCGGATCCATTCGAAAAGGAGAAATAATCTAAGCCTTCTCTTTACGCTCCATATTCGGATTTCCTTCCTGACTCATTTCCCATCAATAATTACAGCTGCTGCGATGCTCTTTCATCGCGATTAATGTTGAGAAATTGTTTTTCATATTGGAACGAACACACAAAACAAATGAGGTGTGGATGAAAAATAATCCCAACATCCAGAGGAGGCTGCAGGATTTTCGTCATTTCACAATATATGTTAACGAGAATAATCAACTTGATAGAGTATACACTCAAATTAATATATGTCGATAATAATAGCCGGGTGGTTGTTCGGCTGATATCTCTAGTCACGCATTACATTAGAGAGTGGGAGAGAAAGAAATACAGAGAGAGCGAGAGATAAATATACATACAGAGAGAGCGAGAGATTAATATACATACAGAGAGAGAGAGAGAGAGAGAGAGAGAGAAAGAGAGAGAGAGAGGGGAATTGAGAGAAGAAAAGAGATATAGAGTGGATTAACAACATATTAAGCAAAGTGGAGGTATGCAAAGCAGAGGCCGTTATAGTAGCGGTACAAAATAAACGGGAGATGATGGTGTACTAGTGACGATCAGTTGGAGATTTCGATATGTGAACAGAAATGGCAACACAAGGGGCAATAATAACAACAACAACAAACATGAGAACTCTTCCTGATCAACTCTTCTCAGAAACCAGAAAAATTGTGCAGCTGAAAAGGCCGGTACCAATACAGGGTGTAATTATGTTTAATGATCTATCTATCTATCTATCTATCTATCTATCTATCTATCTATCTATCTATCTATCTATCTATCTGTGTGTCCGTCTGTTTATCTATCTATCAGTGTGTACGCGCGCGCTTCTGTAACTAGCATCTGATTAAGTTACCCGGTGAAAACCAGTATGTCCGGGTACTTCTCTTCATGTCAGAACGAAAACTTGCCGGTTCGATAAAGAGAGAATGAAAATTAGGCTAACCGAACGAAATAAGTATGAGGGGTCGATGAGATCGAATCCAACCTTGAAAAGCACTGTTATAGCATGGCCGCACTCGAATGACTGAAAGCCATAAGCGAACAAAAGACAACGTGTATGAATGTATAAGGAAAAAATAGGCTGCTAGCTTTGAGCGTGAATGGATCGGAAACAAATAGCCCACAAGCAACAACTTGTTATATTGAGCAAACAAGCTTTTTATTAGGTTAGCTTGCAGGTAATGACATGTAAACGTTGTACAAACCGCATATTGATTCTTACAGACGTTTGTGGCGTTGGTGAGCCTAATAAGTGATCGGTGGTGGTTGATATATAAGGAGTTCGATTAAGTTTTGCTTTGTATTGAATAAGTATCTTACTACTTTAAAATACCAGATAGGTAGATAGATAGGTAGAAATAGATAGACAGACAGACAGACAGACAGACAGACAGACAGACAGACACACAGATAGATAGATAGATAGATAGATAGATAGATAGATAGATAGATAGATGGAAGTATAAACACAAATATACTCAGGAGATCATACGGAAATGTATATAAATTAATGTCAGCGTGCGTGTGCGTATATAAATGTATATGTCACTATAATATAAATCTTGTTGTGTGTGTGTGTGTGTGTGTGTTTGTGTGCGTGCGTGCGTCCGTATCTGTGAGTGTGTAAAAGATTATAACGGCCGTAGTTTTCAAATGATTTTCTCCAAACTGGGAACATACATTACTTATATTCCGGAGATGGTTTCAGACACTTAAAATCTTTCACATAATGAATATTCGGGCCCCCTGGAGGCAAAAATTACTCGTCCCTAGGTTACGTGGAGATTGGATGTAACGCTTTGCAAAGAAACTTTCAGAAATTGATTGTCTCCCTTACATCCATTGGTCAAAAAATTATTACAGTTTCATCTTATATATAAAATAGAGATATGCGTGTATTCGCTTTTCACGCGTATCTTTATCTCCTTATATCTCTCTATCACTCTGTATCTTTCTATTTATATCTTATCTATGTAT
>NC_068984.1:7537639-7546134 GCF_001194135.2 Octopus bimaculoides
AGCTCTCTCTCTCTCTCTCTCTCTCTCTCTCTCTCTCTCTCTCCCTCTCTCTCTCTAAATCTCGCTCACTCTTTCTTGTTTTCACTTTCATATTTCAGACATCATTATTTTCACTTAAAGTTCAATCGATATTGTTTTCTTTGTAAGTTTTCAATCGCTATTTACAAACAAAAATGACAAATTACTGACTGAAAGAAGTTCATAAATTACTGATGAAAATAATTTCATACATAATTTACTATTATGAAAACGCCTAATGCGCAGGCTGAAATTAAAAGCATTCCGTCCACGACTGGTAAATGGTCGTTTGGTGGATAACCCAGATCGCCAGTCGCAATTCTGCGAAATGATGCGTGACCAAATTGCTAATGAGCAGGCAGATTATCTCGATGAGATCATCTGGTCAGATAAAGCTTGTTTCAAATTATCCGATCATATAGATGCATAACTGCGTGTACTGGGGCAGATGGAAGTCACCATTCGACGATGGAATCTCAACTGAACCAGTCTGGTGCTACAGTTTGGAGTGCACTCTCAAGCGAAAGTGTTATAGGACACATTTTCTTTGATAGAACTGTAAATGGAGAGAACTACTTGGAAATGTTTTGTGACATGGCAGTACCACAAATCAGAACCAAAGCTAATTTTGATGAACTGTTATTTAAGCCAGGTGGAGCACCTCCACATTATGCGTTGACAGTAAGAGACTACCTTAAGCAAGCCTTTCCACACTTTGGTTTGGAAGACGAGACAGAATCAAATGGCCACCACTTTAACCTGACTTGACACCAATGTCAGTTGGGGTGTTGTAAAGAGAAAAGTTTATGAGAAGAACCCCCAAAAACAGTAAATGAATTAAAAGATTACATTTCTGACGCATTCACTAAAATTGATGGAGATCGGAATTTGTGCCGCACTATCGGAGTGTTCTGAAGAGGTTTCAAGAATGTTGCAATGTTGATTAAACATTATCTGTTTAAGATATGCACAAGCAATATGATTGTAAGATAGAAATTTAAATATAATAAAATATTTTAAAAGAAATTTAAGGTGCTTACGTGATGACTGTAAACCTAATTTTGCGCCACCCTGTATGTATACGTACACACACACATACATACATGCATACATACATACATACATACATACATACATATATATATATATATATATATATATATATATATATCCAACCAAGCTCTCAGTTCTGCATCAGTACTGAACGAAACTCCGCACATAGCATTTGAAAGAGGTCGAAAGAGGTGGAAATCCGTTGGTGCCAAATCAGGAGAGTACGGTAGGTGTGACAGCATTTCTCCGCCATGCGTTTGAATGACTTCCTTGGTCATATTGGCGATATGAGGGCAGGTGTTGTCGTGCAGCAGAACAGCACCATGTTGACGATTAGGTCATTTGTCTTGAATAGCTGTGTTGAGTCGTTCCATCTGTTGAACATGGGGTTCTGCGTTGACCGTTTGGTTCCGTTCAAGCAATTCGTAATGAATAATCCCTTCCCAGTCCCACCATACGCACAACATCGCTTAACGCGGATGAAGATCTTGTTTCACGCGCGGTGTCGCTTGTTTATCGGGGCTAAGCCATTACTTACGCTGCTTCATATTGATGTACAGGCACCATTTTTCGTCGCCAATAACTATTCGGTAAAGAAATCGTTGCTTGTGTCCATGAGTTGAGCGGTGACGAGCAAGCAAACAAGCGGAGATTGTGGCTCGTTGATTTTGGTTGTCACTTAAAACATGTGTTTGTGTTTGTGTGTGTGTGCATATGTACGTGCCTATATGTATATATGCATGCATGTATGTATGTATATGTTACGGCTTCGTTTTTGTCCCACAACGGTTTGCTAAGATTCCTGCACTTAAGGAACAGGGCACAATATTATAAGCACCAGAGACGAACAAGTAAATGATGGGTCGATTGATCTGACTAAACACTTCAAATCATTGCTGCATCTCGGCCGCGATCCAATGACTGAAGCAAATATGAGAGAAAAGGAAGGATGGAACCTAGTCTTCTTCTTACATTGCTCTCATGGATAATATCTCTGAATATATCACACCACACCTTACCTGTGCGAATACAGGCCTCTCACTTTTGTTGTTGACACAGTTTTATTTCGTTATTGAAACATTTCAATACGAGTTCGTCCATCTTTTGTACGACTGATGAAAGCATCCGAAATTATCTTCATCTTTTCTTTTTTCTTTACTTTCGAGTTATTTTAAGCAAATCACGTCTATCTAGATATTTAAAGACAGGCTGTTGCTAGATATTGTACGGATTTACAATACTAGAACAATAGATAGTCAACCAATTTATTATATTCACGCAAATAATTATTTCATATCGGGAAAATGGAAAGAAGGAAACGAACGGAGAAAATGTCAATGATAAAGCCTACACATATTATTATTATTATCATAAATATTATTATTATTATTGTTATTGCTTTTGCTGTAGTTGTTGTTGTGACAGAAATAAAAATACTTTTCAATCTACTGAATTCAATTAATTTTTCTGCCAAGTTGAAAACAATCAGCTAAAGTTTGAATACCGTTTTCATGGAAATTTTTCCATATCTAAACTTGTCCATAGTATCCGCCATATTTAATTCTGTGTACATCCCGAAGGGGCGGGAAATACACGTGCACATGACGTGTTTGTGATTTTTTTTTCAGACCAAATCTCTATGAATGCACACCCCCACCACGCACGCACATACGCATACAACCATAGTTCTGTGAATGGAGGCCGAAGACTATTTTGCCTGCAGAATTTTTATTTTTACTGCTCCCTCTCTCCCTCCCCATCTCTCTTTGTCTCTCTCTCTCTCTTTTACCCACTCTCTCTCACTCGCTCTCTATGTATATGTACCAGCTTGTGTTGACGTAGTATATTTGAGAACGAATATGTACAGAAGTATGCATGTAATTATGCGAGCATTATTCTACAATCCTTCGTGCAAGCTGTTGCTCATTCCATTTCACAATTTCCCTTAACTAAAATTGTGTGTATGTATGTATGCATGCGCCCGATACTGCATATATATCAGGAAATCCATGGTATCCGTAAAGTTTATATAAATAGATAAACGATAGAACATGGCATCAACAACATTCTCAATTAAAAATACTACAATTGTTTCGATGCATTTTTTCAATTGTAGTACACGGGCGATATGTTCTGTGATCATTATCAGGCGTTCAAATGTAAAATGTGTAACTCGCAAAGTATGGGGCGTGCTTTATGACGAGAGGATACACTAAAGAACTTGTTTAAGCAATCACCTGAGGAGGTTCGTTGTACATCTTGGATTTGTGATAATTATTAACGATCTCACCTGATTGATAAAGGTGTAAAATGTGTCGAAACAATTTTAGTGGCTTTAAATAATGTCGCTCATTCCATTTTCTATCATTTATGCTTTCTCTGTATGTATGCCATTATTTAGTTTTATTTCAAGATTTCTTGCCAATAGAGAAAGAGTCGGTTTCTGATCCAAATCCAAGGCTCCTTCATTAGAATTTCAACATCAACAAGGTATTTGTGTTTGTAAGTATGTATGTATGTATGAGTGCAGATTTGTATGTTTTGCTTTATTTATGTATTCTAATGCATATAGTTGCATATCTAGACATGCTCATAAGTATTTAAATTATAAACTTCCGGAAAGTTTTATAGATTTTTATAGTTCCAGTGATGGATTCAATCTGTAGTCTTCGAATCAGCTTTCTCCTTTCTGGTTTTGAGAAACCTAATTTCTCAAGATTTCTATTTAGGCAGAGTGCTACATATCTCAGCATCCCAATAATTACAGGTACAAACCTGAACTTGTAATCTGGATAGAGTAACTGCATATTTATCAATAGTTCAGCATAGGTATTCTCTTTCTCACTGATCTTCAGCTTTGTTAACATCCGCCGGGCAGCTGATTCACACAACTGTGCACAGTTTCTCTTCTTTATCCCAAATCATTATATCAGGTCGGTTGTGCTTACATCGTATTGAGGTTTTCACTAGGACATTCCATCAAAACTCATTTTTATTATGAGTGAGTATGGTTTCTTCCATACTGTGGATTCTTATTTCTTGATCCTCGGGATTATCCTTCCGACGGATTTCATTATAGAGTGTCCTAGCTACAACATCATGTCTCATGGATAGATTATACCGTGATGACATTTTCGGACAACAGCTTATGACGTGAGTCATATCTTCGGTGTGAACTCCACAATATCTGCATCAGTTGTCACATTTCACTGCTTTTCCTGCATCTCTGTCCTTTTTGTGCATCAGGTATTTGGTTGATATTTCCTGTTCCTGGATTGCAAACGCGTATACTTCAATGTGGGAGGTAATAATCCGGCTATTCGTCCATGATAAACTGATTTGATGATCAATGTTACTATCATCTCAGAGTTTTCTACTAACACATCCATGCAAAGTCTTCTGCTCATATATGCTCATCCTTTCATCTGATGATACGTTGCGGTAGAGTCGTGCGACTTCTTTGGACACGTATTCTAGGTTATCAGACAAGGAGTGTTACTCAAGGAGCTGCCTTCCAAGTCTTATGATGTTATCAGCCTCATGTATGCAAACTTGGTCAAGAGATGCACTTCGACACTTGGCGGTTAAAATATGTTTTCGAAGGGGGAATATATGACATCAAAAGCCATTTTGGATTGATGTTAAGCCTTTGCCGCCTTGTTTTCGTTTAAGGTAGAGGTGCTCTACGTCACTGTTTATGTGGCAATTATGTGTGTTTGTTAGTATTTTTCGGGTTTTCACATCAATGGCTCGGATCTCCTGAAGCGTCCAAAAAGCAGCCCAAATAGTGGTATGGGTATTGCCCCGCTAACACATCATGGGCTATTGTTTTATTGAACGAAAAGAGTTCTGAGGTCCAAATTTTCTTTTTTCGGCTGTAATATACTTTAGTTACACGTAATTTGTTACAGGTGACATTGTAAGATATGTTTTCATCCACACCCAGATACCTGTAACCTTCCTCATCAGAGGATGATGATGATTATAATAATAATAATAATAATAATAATAATAATAATAATAATAATAATAATAATAATAATAAGAAGAAGAAGAAGAAGAAGAAAAGAAGAAGAAGAAGAAGAAGAAGAAGAAGAAGAAGAAGAAGAAGAAGAAGAAGAAGAAGAAGAAGAAGAAGAAGAAGAAGAAGAAGAAGAAGAAGAAGAAGAAGAAGAAGAAGAAGAAGAAGAAGAAGAAGAAGAAGAAGATCCTGTAGGATTTTATGATTCAGTTCGACCATGAGATAGAGAAAAGGAAGCCAGACATAGTGTTAATTGAGAAAGAAAGCAAACTTTGCTGGATGATAGATATAGCATGCCCAGCTGACAACAAGGTATGTGATAAGGAAGAAAGAAAAGTTCGAGAAGTATATTGATCAAATGGGGGCTGCAATAAGGGCGGAGCACTTGCAGAAAACAGCACTGCTTGGAAACGCTCGAAAACTCAGGAAGGTGCTCGAAAAATAAGGGTTGTTACCTTAGTTCACTGGTAATGAACAGCTGACACCATAGTACATCTCCAGTGTTAGAAGCTGTGGAAAGGAAATAATAATGATAATAATACGTTTAACAAATAAATCGAATCCTTACCGTGCATTCTCCAAGTCCATACAACATGGGTCCACACTTCATTTGCTAACGAAATATTAGTTGATATATATTTGTTGAATATTTTAAAAACTAAATTATTTCCACTGGTTATGCGCAATATGTTGATAGTTTGATCCTGCTTGTAGGATAAAATGGTATCTTGATTCATATTACTGCCGTTAGCTTTTACCCAGAATGCAATGGTAAGATTTTTGACTTCCGGAAATCCTTTACCCAAAAGTAATGTATAACGGACAGGATCTTTGTTTCGGAATTCTAACCGGGAGTCTAATGCAGATGCTGAAAGGAGAAGAAACGAAATCATTGGTAAAATAAATAAGCAACAAATTCTATGATTCCTATATATATATTTTTATCTTTTACTTGTTTCAGTCATTAGTCCGCGGCCATATTGGGGCACATTCTTCTAGACTTTTCATATATATATATATATATATGAATACATATATGCATACATATTGTTGTAAGACCTAGCTCACTGCTCGGCATTACTTACCGTATTTCACGTTGTAAGATTCACATATCTATAAGATGTACTCTTATTGTGTAAGTATAAATTGTTGCAAAATATAACAGATTTAGTATGGAGTCATTGAAAGGCGTTTGAAAGTGATTATATCGGAGCGATTGATCCTGCGCACTCAAATAAAATATTGTGACAATATACTGAGATAAAGTATAAAATTAGTGGAGGAACATGGCCTAGTGGTTAGAGCAGCGGACTCGCGGTCTAGGGATCGTGGATTCGAATCTCAGACTGGGTCATGTGTGTGTTTATGAGCGAAACATTATGAGTGAAACACCTAAGCTACACGCGGCTCCAGCAGAAGGTAATAACGAAGTTCTGCTGTCTCTTTCACCACAACTTTCTCTCACTCACTCCTGCATCTAGCAGCTCACCTGAGACGGACAGGTATCCCGTCCAGGTGGGGAACCTATACACCAATGAAACCGGGAATCCGGCCTTTATGAGACAGGAACTACTAGAGAAGGAACAATAGCAACAACAAGTATAAAATCGTAAATTCATCATAAATAAACTGTTATAGGATTAGTATGTTTCAGATTAAAAGTTCTTAAGATTTTGGTCAAGAGAGTTGCTATACATGCTGCGAAACTCGATTTTCTGGCTGTGTTGTTTTATGTAACCACAATCAGCCACCACGGTGTAGCCTGATCGCTAGGATTTTGCTGAATTCCCCACATTGTAAATAACTGATAAGCGGATGTAAATTTCCTGACATACCAGTCTTCTTTCAAACATCTTTCATGTGGGATGATAAGCAAATGCTTCTTAAAGGTAGCACAGCTATTAAATGATGTATGAACAATATCAGGTGTGAGTTATGCAAGTTGAGGAAGGAGCTATAATGAGATATCATGGTCTCACATATAACTACCAGTATACTGACAGGAATATCTCCTGTCTTTTCTGATAACAAGTACTAAAAGATTTTTCAACGTCAAATAAGAATGCTTTAGAAATGTCATCTATTTTAACCAAATGAAAGACAGATAGATATAAATGTTAGGATTGGTTGGATTACATTTTGAACATTTTGCATCAGTTATGGAGCAATGGAGGCTTAAATTTCAGTTTAACGGCCATTAGCCTCACGAATTTAAATCTATTGCGGAGACAAATGCTTGCTAGACGAGCAAACAAGACGGGAATATCTTCAGTCGTTCCGTTTAGCATTTTAGAATCGGAGACAAGTTCTAAAACATAACATTTCATGAAAAATAAATGAAGAAAAAAGAAACGGGAAGAATGCAGTAACATGAAGATAACATTCTGGCGAAGGCATATTTGGCAATCAGATGTTTTGAAGTAAATGCTAGTCAAAGACTAGATCATCCTGCAATTAGTATATCAAGCAAACGCTCTCTGAACCGAATACTTTGGCGTAGAATCAATAACATGTTTATTTAATGGATTGAAATAATGTCTGCAATATTTCAGTTTACAGACGATACACAAATACAATAAAACAATTCTTTAGATTCACCTGAAAAGAAATTTAGGCTGGGGTTTCAGACAATTTGGATATAAGAAATAAGGGGGAGAAAGCTGTAATTTTCTACGAATCTAAGAATATAATTTTGTCTGGAATCTCGACAACGATCTACCAATATTTGCATTAGAGATTCTTCTGTATTTTGGGTTTTTATTTTGTTCATTTTATTTACAGGCTCCAGAAAAATCAATGATTTGTAAAGGATATACGTTGAGAAATACATGTATATACGCACACACGCACGTACACAGACACACACGCACGCACAAATACACACATATGTATATATATATATATATATATATATATATATGAGTGTGTGTAGATATATATGTATATATATATGTAGATAGATAGATATGCATATGTATATATACATATATATATATACTTATATGTGTGTATATGTGTATATATGTACGTGTGTATGTATATATATGTATATATACATGTGTACACGGAAACATGTACGCTTGTGTGCGCTTGCGTAAATATACATCTCCAGTTGTTTGTATGTAAAGAAATAATAAAGAAAGCTAGACAGGAAAAAGATAACCAACAAAGAAAATAACTAAACCGAAGGAAAAATGCAAGACAGAAAAGCGTTCGATAGATAATATATAAGAACCGTTAATATTACCACTGAAATTACAAATGAAGTAGGAAATATAAAAGAAAGAAGTTTATACACGTATACACACACAAACACATATATAAATGTATGTATGTATGTATGAATTGTGTGTGTGTGTGTGTGTGTGTGTGTGTGTGTGTGTGTGTGTGTGTGTGTGTGTGT
>NC_068984.1:7547060-7548319 GCF_001194135.2 Octopus bimaculoides
GATAAAATAAGTACCAGTTGAACACTGGGGTCGATGTAATCGACTTACCTGCTCCCCCAAAACTGCTGGCCATAGACCATAATTTTAAACCAGTGTTAGGCTTCTTAAACTCCAGCATATTACAGTGGATCCAAATTGAAAGACGTACAAAAGAATACATAATTGGCTAAAATAATTTTTTATTGCAACATATTGAGAATAAGAACAGCAAGCATAAGTTTTATATACCTCTATTCTCTCTCTCAACAATAAATCTGTGTAACTTTAATAACATCACAAGCAGACTGACCGATCTTACAATTCAACCCACCCATTATCAATATCAATACCACTTTACCCTTCTCTGTCCCCTTCCGTCTAATCCCTGACATTATTCTTCTCTGCTGTCCTGATTCTTTTATTCTCATTCTACACTGTTCGATTTCTTATTCATACCATTATCTTCTTCTCACAGTATGTATGTCCATTTTAACATGAAGGCTGACTATTTGCAAACTGCAATGTGACCCCATCCGTGCTGATACCAGAAAAAGCACCCAGTACACTCTGTAAGTGATTGGTAATTGCTTCAAGCAGTGACAATACAATGCTTGAGAAGGCTCTTTAATTTCACTGAAAACTGTAAGCTGTTTGTCTTGGTTCAGATTTGTTTAAATTGGTTGTATATATGCATATACGTACACCACACGCAAATAGGTACATATATTTCTGTTATTATATCTGTTTATTACTACACATGAACACCCCAACCACACACACACACATATACACTTACACATATACATACGTATATATATATATATATATATATATGACTGTAAATGAGTTGTTGTTGTTGTTGTTGATGGTGGTGGTGGTGGTGGTGGTGTGTGCGTGTACGCTAATATCGAACAGGGAAAATGAGGGCTTATCACTGCATTGGTGGATAAATGTGTTTTATATATTTGTCGGTTAAGAAGGATACCAATACTTTCATGATGGTTGAATCTCTTAACAATTATCGACCACACCACAATGTGAACGTTGTTATTTGTCCCCATTTCCGATGAGAATACGCGATGTTTCACTAGACTGTACGAGAATTCAAGATAAATAAATAGATATACAGATCTGGGATATATATGTATGTATATACCTATATCTATCTATCTATCTATATATATATATATATATATATAAACAAAATTAAGGGATCAGCAACAGGTTGCTTCACCACATACCGAAGTTCAGAAATAGCAGCTAAAAATGGCAGCTAATGT
>NC_068984.1:7549782-7561584 GCF_001194135.2 Octopus bimaculoides
TAATTCAGAAAAAATATTAGTAATAATAATAATAATAATAATAATAATAATAATAATAATAATAATAATAATAATAATAATAATAATAATAATAAATATTTTTCTTCAAACTTTTCTTTTTGACGTTGTCTTACTCTCGTTAGGTATTAAATGAAGTTGTCATGCAACGTGAACAGTGTCAATTATCTATAAATACAGACGGCAACTAACCAAAAATATTTGATTATAGATATTTGTTACAGAATCTATATAGAAGCAGAAATATATTATATAAATTTTGCTGGCCTCTTTTAAACAGTACCTGCCAAATGTTTACCAATATCCTCGGTGCTATGTGATTTTGTAGTTTGTTGCGGGGTACGTTTTAAATATCTAATTCCCTTCCACCGCAAAGACTTATTGTTATGATAAGTAGAATACTAACAACAAAGTTCTCTGCCAATGCTAAAAATATGTACGATCCAAACGCGTCATCACATGATACGCATGAAAGGGTCGCCGCTAATGGCCGTGCGTCGGAGCGCATCGACATTTGTGCTCGTTAAGATGCGTCCATCTTTTATGTTTAATTTGTTAGTCATTAGACTACTGTGGCCATGGTGCAGCAGCGCCTTGGCGAACTTTTAGTGGAGTGGATTGATCCTAGTGCTCATAATCCTAAAACCTGGTTAACCGCTAGGTTACGGGGACGTAAACACACGAACACCGATTCTCAAGCTATGGAGGAGGAGAAATACGCACACGCACACATTCACACACAGACAAACACACACACGCACATATATACACACATATATAAATATATTTACGACGGGCTTCTTTCAGTTTCCGTCTACCGAATCCACTCAGTAGGCTTCGGTCTGCCCGAAGCTATACTAGAAGATATTTCCTCAAGGTTTCACTTGAAAGGACTGAACCCGGAACTAAGTGGTTGTGAATCAAGCCTCGTACCACGCACCCACCCCTGCGCCATCTCTTTTTAGCTTGCAGCTGACGCATTGAGATGATCTACTCAGTACTTTTCCAGGGTTAATTGTCAGCTTTTGCTTCATCCGTCTTCAATCCATCTCTGCTATCTCAAAGAGGCTGCTCTCACTCATCATTGTACGTCACGTTCGAAATTAACCAAAGTCCAATCCTCATCCTAGAATCGTATCAAATAAAGGCTCTGCACACGACCACTATCGTCCATAGCTCTCCCAACATCGATTTCCCGTTGAGTCGTGGTTCTGTGGTAAGAAGTTTCCTTCCCAACGTCATCGTTCCAGGTTTAATCCCACGCCCAGGCATGTATATTCATCTATAGCCTCGGCCCTAGCAATGCTCTGCGAGTACGTTTGATAGACAGTATCGACCAGAATATCGGATATTCTTATACAAGGCTGGTCTCAGTGCACTCCCTATTGTTGCAGCTTTCGACAAATACTACCCACTCTGGTTAGGCAAGTAGGCGATGTGTGTGTGTGTGTGTGCGTGTCTGTGTGTGTGTGCGCGCACGTGTGAGTGCGTGTGTATGTCTGTGTGTATTTCTGTGTCTGTGTTTGTTCCACACCAGCGTTTGACAACCTGTGTTGGTATACTTATGTCATCATAACTTAGCGGTTCGGTAAATGATACCGATAGCATAATTGCCAAGCTTAACAAAAATGGTAAGCACTACTGGTCGATTCATCCACCTAAAATGTACTTCTAGGGTCGGCTCCAATGTGGCTGCAGTCTAAAGATTGTTACATGAAAAACAAAAGAGATATTCAAGATGGCAGTGCTTTAAACACGACTTTATTTTTTTCTTCAAACATTTGGGAGTATTCTTTGTTTGTTTTTAATACTTCTTGGCAAAATTTGTACGGTGGCGGAGTCGATAAAATGCCGGACAAAATGCTTTACGATATTAAGTTTTCGCTCTGTATGTTCTGAGTTCAAATATCTATGAAATCAACTTTGCCTTCTATATTTCCAGTGTCATTCAAACAGAATGACACTGAAATGCAGGGTGAGATGGAATTCAATAAAGCCTTCCTAAACATCTTGGATAAAGCTGCTTCCCGAATCATATAAACTCATAGCGTCGGTTTCCCGGTTTCTGAAGCCTATATATTTTACCAGTAGACGGCATGCCGGTCCACTGCACGATTCGTCGTTTTTGGAAGTTGAGTGGACTGGAACGACGTAAAATGAAGTGTCTTGCTCAAGAGAAGAATGCATTGCCCGGTCGAAGAATCGAAGTTACAGACTATCGATCATGAGTCCAGTTTTAGATTCCCCAGGATTTTAGAAAAATGTCGCCGTCAACCACTGAACAAAGTTTTAAAAGAAAATAGCACTTATATAATTTTCTATCACTAGAATTTTTATCCTGATACCTAATTTAGAAATGTTTTTATTAACCAGGAATAAGATATGGTGGATGGCGAATCGCTAAATAGTGGAGAAACCATAATGGATGCGCTTAATTTCCTCGACCTACATTCTCTGTTCAAATCAGCCATTATCGACATATTATTTTAACTACTCCGGGTTCAAAATACAACCACCAATCAAAAACCGGAGTCCGTATAATTAGACCTTTTGCTTAATTAAGAAATTATTAATTAATCGATAAAGAAATCGATGCGATTGATATTCATTTTCAAATTTCTATGTCGACATTTGTAAGCAAGACGTGGACAGGAGAAACCATCCAGGAGATCTGCATCTCTTGCAAGGAATTACTGGGGATAGCGTTTATATCGCGCTTGTACGATGCCGCGAATAACGGAAGTGGGCCTGAATGGTGCAGATTAGCAGTTCAACGGAGCGAAAACCGTCTTTGTAGAAAGAAACTGTGGTTACGAAGAGGTTTTAGTAGGGTTTTTTATAGTGTTTGGGTCATAAGATTGGCTATATCCAGTTGAAAAGTAAGCTTTATTCATACATGTATTGCAAATTATATTTCCCATGACAGTCCAGCGAACCGAATGAAAAGAAGAACAACAACCAAGAAACAAATCTACATTAGACAAAAGCGGTAGAACGCTAATGCTGAGAACTGGATCGATACTTAGCATAGCTGCATTTAACTCCTTCAGTGGCGCTGCCGCTCATAATGTAGGATTTAACTGATTCCGTCAATTTGATCAATTGAGGTCCAGGTATGATCTGATCAAACAAACGTAAGTAGAAAAAGCCAACCTGCCCTTGCCATTTTTGCCTTATAATCCGACATCTTATCTCAAGGATTTTATTATTCCATGAGTTCTTAATTTCTTTTTATATCAGTAGAGTGTGATTTAAGAGTAATTTTCCTGCTATTTCTAGCAGGTAAAGCGACAACGTAAATGCTCTCTTGTTGCTCAGGGCGTTATTAAATATTCACCAACTATGGATGTCAGATTTTGATTTTGATATAAATATGTCAATGTGACTGAACCATTCATTTCAATTCAAACAAGGTAGGAATCCATGAGTAGAATTATAATGAATAGACGAATTGGTGTATCAACTCGTTTCATGCATACAAATATATATTGTTCAACATCTCTCACTACATCTATTATTTGTCACTCGCACTGCGAACAAGTGCAGGTTTAATTTCCAGCCTCTTCACTTTGAAACTGGATCTGACACAGAACCGGTTGCGATCCAGGAATTCTTTGGAGAAAGTAGCAAAGTTCACTCCCAGATTATTGATTACAAATAAAATATCTTAACAATAATAGAAAGTGAGAATGTCATTTCTTCAGGCATTTAATGCTATATGTGCAGCTACTGGTTGCGCTAATGATTACAGGTGAATTAATAGTAAGTGGACACACACGGACAGCAAAGAGCGACTACATGAATGCTTTTCGTTTAGTAACGATAGATGACTGCCTTTGTAATTTAGTTTAAGCCTTGATTCATAAAGATTGGCATAAGCGCGGATTCGGTGAACTGCTTCCATTAGATTTATTATTAAACTATCCCTTTCCACTCAAGAAATATTTATTTTAATGTTCCACTGATTGTTTTCCTATGAAAAGCTGATAGAATGTCTTTCTAAGGTGAATGCTATTCTATACATGTGTTATATATGAATGTTATATATCTGTGTATAGGAAATACGCAATTAGGAAGCTACTAACAAAAGGCTTTCTGCAACATTTTCTCCCGAAAGGCATGAACAGGAATCCTAAGATTACTTGAGAAAAGAAAATTAGAGGTTATGACGTCAGTGAAGTGAAACAACGACAAAAGAAACTGAAAACTCTGTAAGAAAATAAAAACCGAAAGGAGGTTATTTCTCTCGTTATACAACACACAATATGGACTCCATAAATATTGTATTTACTGAGATAATGGCCGACATTTAAATCTGAGAACAATCAAACTATCTTGTCTACTTCAGCCCAAATATAACTTTTATGTCATTTCTAAGGAAAATGCAGATTTAAAATAACGATTTTATCAGTTCAATGTAGCAGCTAATCTTGGGGTTAGACAAACTACAAGCGATTTTCTTTAGGAATGAATTTAAAATTCAGATTCATTTGTATAGCAAATGACTAAGCCATTTCAATTTCAAACGTAAGATGTCGCTTAGAGATGTGAAGCGTCTTATATGCTGGATTACAGGATTGAACTAAATATTTAAGTGAAATTTTGAGAACGAAAATCTCATTTTTCTCCTAAGTATGCATTTTTTCGAGGCGTCCTGGGTTCATAAATGTTTTACAACCCCAACTTCATGTATAATAATAATAATAATAATGATAATAATAATAATAATAATAATAATAATAATAATAATAATAATAATAATAATAATAATAATAATAACCACGCATCCAAAACCATATCCTACGTAAAATACTATGTAATCTCAAATTTTAAATCAAACTTATAATTTTCTTATGGTTTCTTACACATTCTCTAGAACAACACTATGTACAACACCAAATATATAGCACCCTAAGCATAACACCAGCATGAACTTCTAACTTGTTGTCTCTTGAGGTCTGTGGGTGAAACTTGGAGCCAACTTGTACAAATACAAAGCAAAAGTGAAACATAAAATAATAATAATAATAATAATAATAATAATAATAATAATAATAATAATAATGATGATGATAATAATAATAATAATAATAATAATAATAATAATAATAATAATAATAATAATAATAATAATAATAATAATAATAATAATAATAATAGTCAAGAAAAAGAAACATAACGGGAGTGACAAAAGAAAAGATCCATGGTGGAAAAGAAGAATACAGGTAGGGTTAGACATACTCTCGATGGAAATCTCTGTGTTAGACCGAAAAGAGAAAGGAGAGCTTAAAGCGAACAAAAATACAGGGCGCTGAAAACGAAGTATAATATTGAAAGAAAGGACTTGAAAGTGGTGATGGAGCAACTGAAACAGCGTCTCGTTGCAAAGAAAGCAAAGATGATAAGATGCGACCAAAGAATGAAGGGTCACCACCAGAATAAGCTATTCAGAGTAGATCAGAAGAGATTCTACAAAGAAATAATTGGAGAGTGTACAGATGAAAAGTTGATACCAGATAACAATGAAAGTCAAAGGTTTTGGAGTGACATCTGGAGCAAAGACAAGGAGCACAAGAAGGATGCTGAATGGTTGCAAGAACTGAAACAAACAGTAGTCTGTCCAAAACAGGCAGAACTAGTCATCTCAGTTAGGGAAGTGAAGGAAATTAGCAAAAAAAAAAAAAAAAAAAAAATAGAAATAGAATGAGCAACTGGAAGGTCCCGGGAGTAGATGGAGTTCAAGGCTACTCAATCAAAAGATTTGGTGAACGTCATGCACGAATAGCTGCGCACCTCAACGCCTTGTTAAATGCCGACCAAGTAAAACATCGAAAAAGGCAATACGGTAGACGATTACAGGCCGATATCCTGTTTGCCACTTATATGGAAGTTATTGGGTGGAATACTCGCAGATTCAATTTACGAACATCTGGAAAAAAATGGAGTCCTGCCACATGAGGAGAAGGGTTGCAAGCGTAAGTGCAGAGGTACCAAGGATCAACTCCTGACAGACAAAACTGTATTAGAGATAGCAAGAGGAGGAAAAGTAACTTAGCCATGTCATAGATCAGCTATCGAAAGACGTACGATACGATCACACATTCTTGGATTATGGAGTGTATGAACCTATTTGGTATTGCATCGAATGTTGAGCGATTGCTTCGAAAAAGTATGGCGAATTGGAGGACGGACCTGAAAGCATACGGAAGAAATTTAGGGACAGTAGAAATTAGGAGGTGCATCTTCCAATGGGACTGCCTGTCCCTACTCATCTTTGTACTGTGCTTGATACCACGAACACTGATTCTGAGGAAAGCAAAAGCTAGGTATATATTCAAAACCCGCCAACAAAAAGTCAACAATCTTTAATCATGGATGATGTCAAACTTTATGGTAAAGATGAATCCCAAGTCAGTTCCCTCGTTGATACGGTGTATACTTTCAATGATGATATCAGAATGGAGTTCGGACTGAAAAGATGGGGTGTGTTATTATTGAAGAGAGACAAAATCAAATGTATGGACGGGCTAGCGATACTATCGGGGAAGGTTATGAAGCAGATAGAAGAGACGGGCTATAAGTGCTTAGGGATTTTGAAAATGGATAAATTGATGGAGAAAGAAATGACAGAAAAATTGTAGGTGGAGTACTTGTGCAGACTGAGACTGATCCTTAAGTCGAAATTAAACGGACGGAATATGATCGAATCTATCAACACCTGGGCGGTTTCACTCCTTAGATATGGAATAGGGTTAATCGCATGGACAGTAGACGAACAAAACAGCTCAGACAGAAAGACAGAGACGTTGCTAACTAGATATGGGTCACTCCACTCAAAAAGTGACACAGACACTGTATGTACCAAGAAAAAGAGGGGAACGAGGACTTATTGGATGTGAACACAGCATTAGAGAAGAAGGAAACAACATAGCATGGTATGTAAAAAATGCCACAGAACCGCTATTATTAGAAGTAAGAAGGTCAGGCTTGTGTAGGATGAAAGATTGCAGAGATAAAGCACTATACAGGAAATTGAAAACGAATGAAAGTGAAAATAGGTGGGTAAAGAAAAGAATGCATGGTCAATTTCATAGGGATATTGAAGATAACAGAGAGAAGAGATGGCTGTGGATGACTAAAAGTGATTTAAAACCGGAAACGGGGGGTCTAACCTGTGCAACCCAAAAGCAAGCACTAAGAACAAAATACATGATATTGCTTTCAAATTTTGGCACAACGACAGCACGTTCGGGAGAGGTGTAAATCGTTTACATCGACCTCACTGCTTAACTGGTACTTCTTATTTTATCAATCCCGAAAGGAAGAAAGACAAAGTCAACCTCGGTGGAATCTGATCTTAGAACGTAAAGATGGACGAAATGCCGCTAAGCATTTTTTCCGACGGGCTAGCAATTCCATCAGCTCGCTTTCTTGAATGATCATATTAATATTAGTCTTCAATAGGCACTTTTCTGGGTCACTTCAGTTAATTGGGAATTAGATCGTAATGGACCGCATTATTCTCTAGAGTTCACTCTGTCACTTTCGTCCGCCGCTCAATCCACTCTGACAAGTTTGTCTTGAGTAACAATGAATTCGAGTGAAATAAAGTGACCCCGGTATATTAACCATGCTTTTCTGATATTATTCTGATATTTTTCAATGCCAAATTTTCCTGGAAACACAATGTTTCTAAGGAATAGCTTACCAAAATTAATAAGAAACTAAACTAGATTCGGAGTAAAGATTATTTGCCAACATAACATGGCAGTCCTGGTTTAGGACGAATGTTGCTGTAATTTAGCCCCAGGAGATATCGTCTCCAGCTGGCGAAACGACACGATCTTTGTCCTTATATTTTCGAACAAGGGAATCTAGCGCCCCCACTCAGCTCAAAGCAATATCTGTGTATCGCGATACACAGGTATTGTTTTGAACTGAGCAGGGGTGCTAGATTCCCTTGTTCAAAAATACAAGGACACAGTTCGTGTCGTATAGCCAGCTGGAGACGATGTCTCCTGGGGCTAAATTACAGCAACA
Organism: Octopus bimaculoides; assembly: GCF_001194135.2. Taxonomy (NCBI): domain Eukaryota; kingdom Metazoa; phylum Mollusca; class Cephalopoda; order Octopoda; family Octopodidae; genus Octopus; species Octopus bimaculoides. The sequence goes on from NC_068984.1 coordinate 7,557,841, forward strand.
TTCATCCTAAACCAGGACTGCTACATTATGTTGGCAAATAATCTTTACTCCAAAGTACTGTTGCTGAATATCTCTTGTTTTGAGATTTACAAATAGTAATTTTCTAAACTAGATTCCTTCAAATATTTAAACCGCAAACATTCATTAATAAAAAAAGTACATAACTTCCGAACAAATAAATGGATTTTCGTGCAACCTTCATCATTCTTTGTTACATTGAACAATAAACAATACTGGATAGAGTGAATATTGACATAAATTCCATAGTTATAGCGTTATTGTAAAAAAAATTACAAAGCCTCCATTTTTCGGAGTTTAGGGGGCTTGGGGGAGTAAATGCCTGTGATTGGTCTCAGCGAAAATTTAGGATTTTTCTAGTAAACAAATATAGTAACCTTTTAGCCCTCAGGAATTTTCCATTTCCACAATTAATTATTTTCACTCCACCCTGATACTCAGCCGGTATGTAAGGAGTGCGGGTACAAGTCCTGTGACAGTCTGCTGATAAATTTCGCGTCTTATTAGGCTAAAATACGCAATCTTTCTGCCTGTTTTCACTGCTATGCTGCGTTCGAAATATTACCTGTCTGTATGATAAAACAAAATCTTTGTTCTTTGGTTCTGTTATAAATATTTACGCTGTATGATTAATAGTAGTATATTTGAATCGGATTTCATCAAAAGCCAGGTTATTAATTATTCTACTACTAAAGCTAGAGTGTTAGATAATATTTCTTTGGCTTGATATAGAGTTGTTATTAGAATAACATAGGAATTACTGCAGTAAAATACTTACACATGCATTTATATTTGTTCCAATGAAAGCCAGGACCGCAGACACATTTATATCCAGACGGATGATCATCACATCTCGGCTCAGTATAGTAAAGCTGATGGCACTTATCGTCGGGGTTCTCTGTACAAAATAAAAAAAATACAATTGAATCTAATTCTGTGATTAAAAATCGAGTAAAATGAAGTACAATATAGTGATTTCAAAATTTGGCCACAAGGGCAGCTTGGGGGGGGGGATTAAGTCGATTACATCGATCCCCAGTATTTCACTGGTACTTAATTTATCGACCACAAGAAGATAACAGGCAAAGTCGACCTCGGAGGAATTTGAACTCAGAACGTAGCGGCGGTCGAAATACCGCTAAGCATTCCGTCCTGCTTGCTAACGATTCTGTCAGATCGCCACCTAAAAGTACAATATAACAACGAAGTACAAACAACAACAAGTACAGTGTTATGGTAGGTTTTTGAATTTATCCCTCTCAGACCTGGCCCTCTTTGTCTAACTTTACCCTCTACCTGGGCTCTGAGCAAAATATAACCCGTTACATATACAGCCCAAGAGTAACGATTGCTTGTAAACTAATGGACAAAACCAGCTGGTATCTTCTTTTTCTACGAGTGGTGTTCATCATCTTAACCTGTTTCTACCATAGCGGGAATACGGCGTGACGGGGTTAAGTGATATTCTATGGTTTTTTTTTTGTCTTCATTTCCAAAGGTACACACTTGTTTATATTTTCTGTTTGTAAACATTTTGATGTAGGTCTGGAAAAACGTTATTTTCCAAGTACAGACTACATGTTCAGTTCCACAATAAGACACTTTGGCCAAATATACTGCCATGGGTAACTTTGGGAAATGAATCTACTTTGACAAACCTGTACTACCTACAGGTACTCTTCTATTTTTAATTATTCGAAATTTCTCTGTAATGAACGATCCGTTTCCCGACAAAGATACAAAGCAGCAATTTTGAAATGTAAATAACAAAACACATTCTCATTTTGAACTTAGGAAAAGTTTTGCATATTTTTATTGTTCCACCTAGAGATAGTATTTGTCAGGCGAGTATTAGCTTGTTGATTTCTTTTTCTGAAAACCCTAGCTTATCCAGAATTGCCACTTAAGCATTTATTGACATAAGTAAGTCCACCCATTATCATTGGTATAAATGTGTATTCATAACCTGGATATAGAAGTTGGAGGTTTCGAAGCCGTTGTCCGTAGTTATCTACTTTCTCTTTCATTTTCGAAGAAATATTCAAATCTGTAGAGTAGCTGATACCTTCTCAGTCCCAGACAACGATAGCTGACTCGAGACGTTTGCAATTGTATGTATATTTGTAAGTAGAGGTGCAATGGCCCAGTGGTTAGGGCAGTGGACTCGCGGTCGGAGGATCGCGGTTTCGATTCCCAGACCGGGCGTTGTGAGTGTTTATTGAGCGAAAACACGAGGCTCCGGCAGGGGTGACCCCTGTTGTATTCTTTCGCCCCAACTTTCTCTCACTCGTTCTTCCTATTTCTTGAGTAACGCTGCGATGGACTGGAATCCCGTCCAGCTGGGGGGGAGGAACACATACGCCATACAAACCGAGAAACCGGGCCCATGAGCCTGGCTAGGCTTTATAAGGGCGCAAAGAAAAAGAAAGATGTATGTATGTATGCATGTATGCATGTATCTATGCATGCTTGCACGTCTGTGTGAGTGTTAAACTGAGGTTTGTATCTCAAAGAAAATTTAAGAGTAAACACGATATATTTATTGGTAGAATATCAGAAGATTGAGGACTGAAGTTAGAGAAAGCTGTTGTAATACAGATGTTGAGTGGGACTTCAAGCTTCTCCTGCTATCTTATCCAGCCCTTGAGGCAGCACTGAAACTCCTACTCATTATGAATTTTACAATATTTTCTCTAAATTATATATTTATATATTATATATTGTGAAATTTAATTTAATTTTGATAAATAATTAAATTGAATTTTTTCCCTGTAAATTAGGAATTTTTTTACTTATATCATATATGTATATATTTATGACTGACTTTCAATTGCCGTCTACCAAATCCACTAAGACAAGCCTGCGGTCGGCCTGGGTCAATAGTAAGTGATACTTGTCCTAGAGTAGGACTGAACCTGGAACTGGAATCATGTGGTTGAGAAGCAAACTTATCACACAACCACGCCAGCACCATTGAATAATTCCGAAAGCAAGAATATAATGAGTAAGATAAGCAAAATAAACCACACGAGAATAAGATGTAAATATAGCCACATCCTCAATAAAAGTAGATCGAGATAGATTAGAACGGATACCTATATGTTAAACAATGTAATTGATGGAAGTACTGTGTACATATAAACCAGATGTCTAATGTAATTTAATAAATATTTCACTATCAGAAAAATAATCTCTTTGTTGTGTTGTTTAATCAAACAGAATACATAGCAGATGTAAATATAAGAATATATAACAGATTTAAAGGGATTGCAAACTTTCAGGCAATTTGGTTGCCATGCTAGTGTAAAAAGCATTTACCTACAATCCAACAGAATTTGATTTATGTAATAGAAACGTTATTTAATTTTTAAATGATAAAAATACAATTTTAGCGTCGATGTAAAAATCAACAATATGTTTACACTACGATCTCTTTATCTGTCGCTGGACTGCAAAAACTGTGTGTAGATTATTTTTTATCTAATTAGTTTACTAATCAAACTAATTTACAACATATTTTGTCCGACGCTATACTTCGAATTCCCTCCCCACGAAAATAAATGCTTGCTCCTTAACACCAACGGACAAAGCATATGTCGTGTGTGTGCGCGCGCTTGTGTGTGTAGATAGCTAGATTGAGAAATATAAGATATATATACATGTATAAACATAAAGTTATATACACGCATATATATATATATATATATATATATATATATATATATA
>NC_068984.1:7561594-7567594 GCF_001194135.2 Octopus bimaculoides
TATATATGTACATACACACGCACAAACACACATGCACACGGAAACATACACACACACACACACACACACACACACGCATACACACACACACACACACACACACACATATATATACTGGAAGTAAGTTTAAGTAAAATTTTATGAATTACAATTTTTCCTTACGGCCTCTTTCTGGTGATAAGCAAAGCATTAAGCAGACTCCAACATCTCATAACGAAACCCTTACGAGAAGTGTTTTAAATAAATATTCACTATTTGAATTCATTCTTAATAAACCACCAACACAAAAACAAAACCTGAAGTAGGAAAAGTAAAACGGATTAGTTTATCTCTCGTTACGCATTATGTTGCTGTTAATAGGTGTACAATAAAACAAACTCATTCCTCTACACCTAATCACACCCAATCTCTAACGTCGTCTAAACATTACAATCTAAAACCACCGAGCCATCCTCTACCGACATTTATATTTGCATTAACCGGAATGCATATCACCTAATATCTAATTGTCAGGTTAGCAATAAATGCACTAATGGACCTTACAAGCTAATCATTCTCTCACATGCACCGGTCACACATTTACACCTTTTAAGTTACGCTCCACTAATCATGCGCATACATTTAGAAACACTGACATATATAATGAAGCAGCTCCTCTATCCCGAGTCATTACAAATGAAAATCAATAATTTACCACACAATCTGAAACGGACGACAAGTTATATAAGTCATATACCGGAAAAGCAAAGGACTTGTAATCTTTGCACTTCAAAGAGATTGCAATTCTTTTCAGCTACCGTTAATAAACACAATAAAGCCATATATTATTGCTTTGACAAATGCCTTTCCTCATATCACTATTATAAACTTAATCCTTATCCTCACAGACAAAATTCTGTTAGCTTACGCATCGAATTTTTAAAATCCCCTTTAGCTCAGTTTGATTTATTAAAACGTACTTGCTGCCTCAATTAACGCTTATTAACTCACACTAATAGTTGTTATATAATAATCAAACTATAATAAATTACCAGTTTCTAACGTTAACATTTAAATTTTAATCCTTGCAAAAAGTAGTCTCGAAATAGCTTATATAATCCGTAAATTTCTATAAGCCGATAATTCATCCCGTTAGCTTCAGTTCCTGCTCATGCATTGATATTTAAAACAGATTTATTATCCTGCTCTCAATATATTTTACTCACGTTCCCTTATAATGTCTAGAACTACAAAATACGGGCAACATTTTATTTCTAAAGGCTGTCCGATAGCTATTCTCTATATAGTAGCCGCGATATTTGCCTGACATGCTGTTACCAGCGCTTCCCACTGTTGACTTTTAGTAGACCGAAATCATGTGATATGGAAATTCCCGGGCCCATGACAGACAATTTTCTTCTGCTACAATCTATGTGTGTATTGTTATGCACCAAGCGCCTACAAGAGAGGATTTCTCAAGGATATTAACACATTAGTCGGCGTTCTAACAAGCCATCCATGTTTAGTTGGATATAAAGATTACCTTTCGGTATTAATACTGCTTCCGTCGCTAATAATTAATCATTAGATATAATTAGCAAAGGTGGCTGTCAATGTTATCGTTAAGGAAGAACAACCAGGAAGTAATCGATTCAATAAAATTATAAACAGTACATTTAATATCAATAGTTTCATATTAAAGAACATAGTTCTCGCCTGTCACACAATCATTAGTAATTAAGGCGCTTCATTTAGCAGAATCGATCCTCAACATGAGAGAGTCTGAAATAAATAAATATTAGATAGTTTACCATTTATTTGCTTAATTCCTATAATCCAGTAATGGTGTAAAATCTAGAATCTTTCTTCAAAGAACAGGGTGTCACTTTTCATATAGTTGGTTTTTACAACCTCCACCCACCCACTGAGTATTTTTGTACCTTAATATTTAATTCAATGATTATTTTATTTTTGCTCTGTTCCCTAAACCCTCAAACGCACTCAATAATTTACACTCAAACAGTGATGTTATTTCTATATAAATAACTTTCAAAATTTCAGTAGAAATTAAAACATCTTCCTTTTGTTCTCAGACACAGAATCCAATATTTCTACGGAAAACAATATTTTATCAGAATTTTGTCGGATTCAATTACAATTTCTTTATATTTCCGAAACATACTGCTTTAAGTATGGTATATTCTTATGATCTTCTTAATTTCCACCAACGCTTTTTTCTTGCTGCCGTGAAAGACGACTAAAGGTGGTCGAAGTAGGTTTTGCACTTCGACTTCGTAAACCATCATCAGCAACGACGACCCAGACTCCTGGATTGGAAGGTTTTCGAATGAATGGTGCAATAGTGTCATCCGCCAGGAGTAGGAGCCACCAACAAATGACGGATGCACTTTCGCACTGTTACAGCGCAAGCCCCCAAACTACTATCACTACTACCAGTATACTACTACCACTACTACTACTACTATTACTTCTACTATTACTACTACTACTAATAATAATAATAATAACAAGAAGAAGAAGAAGAAGAAGAAAAAGAAGAAGAAGAAGAAGAAAAAGAAGAAGAAGAACAACAACAACAACAACAATAATAATAATACTATGTTGCCATTACCCCCCAAAGTAATATCCATATAAATTTAAGTTTTTAACAAGAACTTCTTATAAAAATTCTGTCTTAAAACCAGCTCACAGATCTCAGAGCCGTAATTGTCTGGCAAACAAGTTGATCTGAGACTGGTAACTGAAACTAAAATAATTACGGTGTGGGAGACACATGTTAGCCATTACAAAAAAAAATTGACAAAGGTTGTGTCGCAGCAGAGCAATATTTGTGACCTGGTCGCAGTCGGTGCGACAAAAGTCATGACACCAAATAATAAATGTTTTAACGAAGTCTTTGTGTGCTTTTGAAAGAAGAGTACTTTTTTACACGCTATATTTGTTATCATATTTACAACATCCCCTTATACAAAATTGATTCGTTAACTGATTAATTCGTGTTTTCTTAAGTTGTCTTTATCTTGCCTGTATTTTCGACCTCAGATTCATATTTCTTCTCCAATGACTATATCATCCGAGTCTAGACTGACTCAAAACCTTTCTTAATAACCTCGCAATACAATTACTTTAATTCACCATATAAACTCTGTCATTCTGTCATTTTTCATTTTTACTTATCTCCATAACTTTGTGGTATATATTACAACACTTTAAACGACTGCCATAACATCTTTTCAAATCTCTCTTCGGCCTTTATATTAAATTAAAATTAATTCTCACTTTGGCATTTACCACTTCCTATATAAGAACATCAATTAAAAGATACTAAAATCTAATCTCACGTTGATCTCCATCTTCGCTCCGAACTCCATCTAAATCTAACATATCTTATTAATCTTTCCCGTGGTAAAGTCTGAATATATTGAAATGCCAATGCAGATAATTGTGTACAAGAAACAGTGTAATGACAGAAGCGATACATGACCCTACTAAATACATTTATCATGAACTTCAGCGTTCACAAAGCAACAGAGAACAGGTCCTAGAGATAACAGATAGACTTCCTTTAAATTACAAGTTATCGTCTTATAATTTAAATGTAAATTAGAAGATGTAATACTGGATATTCCGAAACCGATCAAGGCTAGAGCACTAAGAATCATATATGTCTGTTCGATTAGTTTTAGACTGTGCCTAAATGGTGTTCCTAAATTCACTCTACTACATTTAGAAGAGTCAATTTTGCTTTCCAGAATTTGACCGTTACTTCGGAAAATATAAATGCTGCGTTTAAAACTATGAGAGACAGAATGGCGGCCAATTGATTGATGTACCACAACATCGCATTAAATACTTTGCCATATTTTGTTCCGGCTTTCAATATCCGGTTTACATTCATCTAACCATCAAGTCGCATCCATGAATGATAAAACTGACACCTTTTAATATTCCGGTGTCAAATCACTTAGTAATATTCTTTCTCTCCAAATCAGTGATAATCTACCAAAATAGCTTAAGGATATGAGCATATATTTGCATTGAAGTCGTTTCCCAATTATCTTCAACTTTATTTAACTTGGATATTGCATGAACAACATACACTATGTCAACGAACAAAGACGTATTTCTAGGGGTGAATTATTCAAAGCCCAAAGAATTCCACTCAACACATGGCAATGATGATCTCCAACTATTCCTGCTCGAGATCAGAGACGCAGGTATCGTCAGCCACTAACGGATATGCTCAACCGGCTAAGATCAAGAAACTGACAAGTGAATCCGTGGTATTTGCTCTGCTCCATCTTTTTATACCAAGGCAAAACATGTACATAATAACACTTCTAATCATTTAAGATTAGAAGCCATGAGAGCCAATGCCTGGTATTGCATCATTATTATTATTATTATTATTATTGTTATTGTTGTTGTTGTTGTTATTATTATTATATAGTTAACATTTGCTTTGTGTTTGTTCAAGTTGGCTCCAAGTCTCACCCAGAGACCTCAAGAGACAACAAGTTAGAACTTCATGTTGGTGTTATGCCTACAGTGCCATATATTTAGCTTTGCACATAATATTGTTCTGGAGAATGTTTAAGAAGACATGAAATTTATGAGTTTGTTTTATTTTTTTTTAGTTTGATATTACATAGACAGTATTTTACGTAGGATATGGAGAGTTCATATGAACACCAACTTTTGAATTTCTGCCATTTTGTGGTTTCTTGGTATCTGAGCTACGTAGGAGTCAGTCCCTTTTGCTATCTAGAAAAGCCAACTAGAAAATGCCGAGCTTTTTTCGACACTTACTTCACTTCGCTTTGAATGACGTTTCCTCATCTGCCAAAGCCGCCCAAGACGTTTGTGTTGTGTCAAGCCCCGTTGATTTTTACCGTCAAAGTGTTGGCAATATCGTGGAACTTGGGCAAGAAGTCGTGAACAATGAAGTAGAATATATTGTTGACTAATTTGTTAAAATTGTTGATGCAAATCTATGATTAAAATAAATGAAAAAAATGAACGAATTTATGTGACAATCTCGTATGCACATTAACAATAAACCAGAATTGCACATTCAACACAAATGCAAATAAATCTATTGTTAGACATAGAGAACGTCCAATGTAGAAATACTAGTAATTACTAATAGCAGATTGAATGTAGCTTTTAATTAGACTGACGGTAAACAAACCATATTCGGCTAAATAAAAATTTCATTGCACATACAATATCACTTTACTAACAGTGATTAGATGCCCGTGTATAACTAGGTAGACTTAATTATGGAGAATGAGGCAACTTCGCCAAAGTCTCGGCACATTCGCTAATGACTGTATAGCGATAATCAGATTAGTTTTGGCTGGTAACCTGAGACCTAACAATTCATGAAGAACTGTTCAGTGGTATTGAAACATGATAGAAAGCTGCTATTATTTAATGCGTCATTCATAATAGAAAGTTATAGCAATTGAATCAATCAGTGGGCATGTTAATGTTATTACTTGTTAATTAGGCAGCAATATATATATAGTAACACAAGGATAGTTGCTAATATGTACCGGCGTAAATCAATTACCAAATATAACCATAAACTGATATATCTATGCGTCACGTGAACAGTTAATCTCAATGTATGTCCTGATGAAGGATCGAACGAGAAATTCTTGTCTCAAATTATTCTTCTCATTATACACCAACATATAAATTCATTTATTGCATTTGAATGTGTTTCCACATGCAGCTGTCGACATTTTTCCATCCAAGGCATTTTTAACAAATATTCTATTACATGATATTATTTACGGTTCTATCTGCTTTTAGTTGAAAAATAATGATTTACTTCATATCTCTTGGAGTTTCTAAATGTTCATAATGCAAAGGCGTGGCTGTGTGGTAAGAAGCTTCCTTGGCAACCACATTGTTCTGGTTTCAATTCTGCTGCGTGTGAACTTAGGAAGACAGACTTCTACTATAACTAAGGGCCGGCCAAATATATATGTG
>NC_068984.1:7567733-7569593 GCF_001194135.2 Octopus bimaculoides
ATATATATATATATATATATATATATATACGCACACACACACGCACACACGCGCACACATTCACATACCTCAATGTCTATACACACATATATTCACACAGAGTTGAAACGCTCACCCCTTCCTTTCACATTCATAAACATAAGAGTATTATTATAGTAGATTATCTCGCAACCGTGGGAACTATGAAAAAATATCACATCACCCTTTCCTTCCTGAATTCATCTATCAACCCTTCGTTTCTCATTCATAAACAGAACAGTGTTATTATAGTAAATTATCTCGGTAACCATGGGAGCTATGAAAAAACTACAAAGCCCAGCATCACCACTGGATCATTCTACACATCTGTGTAATTTTTCGCACAATAACACCGAGCCGTTTGACCGTGAATCCCAGACACCTGGTGTTGGTGTGTTGACGTCTTCATAACTTAGCAGTTCGATACAAGAGAATGATAGAATAAGTACCAGGCTTCAAATAACATAAGCACTAGGGTCTATTCGTTTGACTAACATCGTCAAGGCTGCGCTCCAGCATGGTCACAATCTAATAAATGAACCAATTAAATGATAATACGCGCTTGAAAGAACAACGTTTCTAAAATAGATGCATACAATTGGAAGGGTTTCTTTAGTGCAATAGCTAGAACGTCTATCGTGTTTACTGAAGATAAGAGTTCGTGCCCCACAGGCAGCCTTAGAATTTTATTCCTTCAAAGAGTCTTTATTTAACTCGATATTCTGCAAGCTATTCTTCATAGCTGTATCTAATTCGAGTTTCCCCGTTAAAAATAATTTACTTTATTTGTCTAATTATAAACTGATTGATGTATCTGTTAATGACGTATTGATTAATAATGAATGTGTCCTAATGATTTATAGATTAACTTGTTCATTTAGCAAAAGGATAGGTCACCTAGGTAGTCATTTTGTACCTGCGTAGCCACAAAGATAAGCTGTTAGCGATTTTACAATACTGCATCTCTTTGCCTGAATCATCAAAGGAAAATCGATTCTGTCAGGTCTGAACACCTATTAGCAAGCCTTGATATCTTGAAAAACAAGTAAGATGCCTGTTATTAATTTTAGAATTTTAACATGTCATATCAGATTATAATTAATTCGGGAGAGTGTTACATTCGAAGCGCTTCACATACAAGAGCTAAGACAATTCAAACAATTATTACACTTTCATCCATTACCCGCTGCTTTTTATTATGCTATGATGTTTTAATAATCTGCATTAGAGAACGTTGATGCCAGGAAAACGTCGACTCTATATTCATTAGTCAACGTATATAATTTATATACATCTTATAATAACAATAGCTTCTGACATTGGCAAATGGCCAGAAATTTATAGGGGATGAATAATTTGATTCACTTGACTCACAATATGTTGCTGAAGCATATTCTGTAGAGCAGAGAAGATAAACAGATAAAATCGACATCGACAGGATTTGAAATAAACATGTAAAAGGATTTAACACAAAATTGCAATTTATTGTGCCCGGCACTAATTGTATCACTCCTGATCTAATATTTTTCTGGAAAAATCTACTCAACACATATTGTTATCTATAGCACTCTCTTTCTAGCTCTACCAAACATGTAATATCATAAGAACACCTACCGTTGACCCGACACAACGTGTATTAATCACACTTATTACATTGGGCATGAGACGTTCTGGCATAACCATTTTGGCGCCGCCTATTTGGCAGCGCTAATTCGATACTGACTTCATAGACATTATTTACATTTGACGGATATTTGTCCTCATCTTGTTTGTTGAGGAAATATATATATATATATATATGCATGCATTTATATATATATATATATATATATATATATATAT
>NC_068984.1:7569638-7572184 GCF_001194135.2 Octopus bimaculoides
ATATATAATAGTATAGTATATGTGTGCGCGATGGCGTATGTCTGTGCATTTTTCTTTGTATTTGTGTTTGAAGGCCACCACTTGACAATCCATGTAAGCTAACGGTTCGAAAAACAAGACCGATAGAATTAGTATCAGTCTTAAAAAAGTAAACTCGTCGTGGCGGCGTCACAGCATGACCACAGTCCAATAACTTAAACAGGCAAAAAGAAGATATGACAGCAGCTATTTTGGCTTTATACTGCCGTTTCATATTGGTAGTAAAACTAGTAATATTACTAGTAACTAGTTTTATCCTTTCTACCATAGGTACAAAGATGGACATTTGCTGGTTGTGGGGGGCAGTCGATTAGATCGACGCCAGGACACAACTAGTACTTAATTTATCGACCCCGAAAGGATAAAAAGTAAATTCGATCTCGGTGGAATTTGAACTCAAAAGGCAGCGACGAGCGAAATATTGTGAGCATTTCGCCCGGCGTGCTAACCACCTTGCCAGATCGCTGTCTTACAAGTAACTGGTAATATGAGCGGTTGTTAGTTTATACTATTTGAGTCTAAGGCGATGAACTGACAGAATCGTAAACGCACCGGACAAAATGCTTAGCGGAATTTCGTCCGTCTTTGCGCTGTGAGTTCAAATTCCGCCAAGGTCGACTTTGCCTTTCATCCTTTCGATGTCGATTAAATAAGTACCAGTTACGCACTGGGGTCGATATAATCGAGTTAATCGTTTGTCTGTCTTTGTTTGTCCCCTCTGTGTATAGCCCCTTGTGGGCAGTAAAGAAATAGGTATTTCGTCTGCCGCTACATTCTGAGTTCAAATTCCGCCGAGGTCGACAAAATAAATACCAGTTGAACACTGGGGTCGATATAACTGACTCATCTCCACCTCCTCCAGGCTGCCCTTTTGGCAAAAATTTGAAATAATTATTAGTAGTTATTAGTAACATTGTTTTAAGTGAAATTGTTCGTAAGATTTTGAGAATATATACAAATAAGTATGAAAGAGCAATAATTATTTTCAAGCAATTTATAACGTAAGCCAATGTTTGGCACGTTTCTAAATTATTTATTTTTGAAATATATTCTGCCTCATAAGGAATTCATTTAAAGCAGGATGTTGCAAGATTTCTTTAAGAATCTAAGACTCAATGATGGGATAAACATAGCTGCTGATATCAGTCATGGATTAGCCATTTCCTTTCAACTGTTCATGCCGTTAAATCTATATCGAAGTTAACAATCAACGAATCAATAAAAAGTAATCAATAAAGAAAACAAAAAAAAAAAGATATGTCGTATATCCTAATATGTGTAATTAGACAGGAGAAATAAACTAAAATATCAGATCTGGCAATGAAGGAGAGATTAAGGTTTCTTCGAATCGGCAGACCAAACTAATACGCATCTAGATTACTGCTATCATTCAAAAGACTTTTATCAATGTTAAATAATTCCAAAACTAAAGAAAATCTATCAATCTGATAACGAATAAATAAACACATAATAAACAAATAAATTATACTGACAAACAAAATGAGAAGAAGAAAAAACACACACAAAAGAAAACAATCAATAACTTGGAAATTACTATTAATCTGCCGTTTATCTCACATTGCAGAAAAATATTGGAAAATGGATCCATTGAAATGTATAAGAAGAAATAAATAGCAATATAAAATATTCAACGCGATTTTTTCGCGAGAAATAATTTAGGAAATAAAGAATAGCTAAATAATGGTAAGGTTCTCTTGAGAAATGGGAAATTCAATAGTGTGAAATAAAAGATAAACAAAAATTGATTTGGAAGAGGGGAAAAAGAGATTGTCTAGAATTACTTCGATTAATGCCCGTTGACGGTTGCAAAAACCATTTTAACATATGCACGTATACTTTTTCTGACTGTAATAAAGGACAGGACGAAAGAATTTTATTGAGTAAAAACGTTATCGAGTACGAATTTGAAGTTATAGAATAACAACTTAAGAATTTACTTTAGTTTAAAACGTATGCAGGCAGCCTTCTTCACTTTCTCCGACACCGTCAGCTTTTAGACAGAAGGAAGATTATATGTCTTTCAGCGTTACAATGAAACATAAATCTTTTACTGTTTCAATAAAGCATAAATACCAACGTTAATGGCATGGAAATGGTTATTCTTGTTATTGTTGTTGAACCATATTTCAACCCTCGTAGAACACCCTTCTTATCAAAGACGCTCCACTCATGACCACCTATATTTTCTATATTAGTGTATACTCTTTACTCTTTTACTGTTTTACTTTGTTTCAGTCATTTGACTGCGGCCATGCTGGTGCACCGCCTTTAGTCGAGCAAATCGACGCCGCGACTTATTCTTTGTAAGCCCAGTACTTATTCTATCGGTCTCTTTTGCCGAACAGCTAAGTGACGGGGACATAAACACGCCAGTATCGGTTGTCGAGCGTTGTTCGGGGAGGGGCAAACACAGACACACAAACACAGACACACACACACACACACTCACACACACACACACACACACATATACATACATATATATA
>NC_068984.1:7572309-7575854 GCF_001194135.2 Octopus bimaculoides
ATATACGACGGGCTTCTTTCAGCTTCCGTCTACCAAATCCACTCACAAGGCTTTGGTCTGCCCGAGGCTATAGTAGAAGACACTTGCCCAAGATGTCACGCAGTGGGACTGAACCCGGAACCATGTGGTTGGTAAGCAAGCTACTTACCACATAGCAACTCCTATTCTAATATTTTCTAAGTGTGGCTGTGTAATAAGAGGTCTGCTTCTCAACTACATGGTTCCGGGTTCAATCTTAATGCGTGGCACCTTGGGTAAGTGTCTTTTCCATAACCTCGAACCGATCAAAACTTTGTGAGTGGATTTGATCGACGGAAACTGGAAGAAGCTTGTCGTATGTATATATATCTATATAAATATATGTCTGTGTGTCTTTCTGTCTATGTTTAACTCCCACCGCTGCTTGACAACTGGTGTTTGCGTGTTTATATCCCCATAATGGTTCGGCAAAAGCAATCAATAAAATATAAATACCAGGCTTTAAAAGATTATAAGTAGTTGGGTCGATTCATTCGACTAAAATTCTTGAAGGTGGCGCCACAATATGGCCGCAGCCTGATAGCTCAAATAAGTAAAAGATAAATGATGCTACTTCGTTTATTACGGTGAACCAAGGTAACACAGTAAGCTCTATTACATTTATCACGGATTGATCTGCGATAACACGGGTTGGCAATCAGTTGAAGAGTATGTTTGTCCTGCGAAAACACATTCCGGCGATCTCTCGCAATCTTTAGCTTCACAGAATGCATCGACTGTCACTTGCGACCATCTCACGGTGCCGCGAGGCTGCGCATTTCCGTTATAGATTTACGTGCTCGCACCCATGAACATTGGATCAGTGAAGAGAGAAATACGAAGGCACCTGATCGTGAAAGACGGCGCAGAGGCGTGTATTTTCTACGCGAAGTAGAGACAATTAAGAAAATACGCGATTGTGGAAACTTCGCTGCTGTGGGCCGCGATGTGTCGATGACTCTATTATTCATCCTATCAGAAAACTACATAGAGATGATTCATTTATCACAGGAATTTCTCAACCAAATCCCTGTGGTAAATGAGGATAGACGTATTAATTTATATTAATATAATTGGAAAACTCCGTAATGAGATGAATATAGAATCTGAATGAGAGACGTTTAGCTTTCGATCTTTTTTGCGACAATTGCAAAACACGAGACAACACTGCTCCGTTGTAAGACATTTCACAACATCGAAGAATAACAATTAACATAGAAAATAAGATATGTCGGTCGGATCCATAGATATCAAGGGATTTTTGACACGAGAGAATTTATTCAAAGATAAAACCTTTCAAATCAAACGCCATAATCACTTGTCTGGAAACATGTAGATTTTACTTTCGTTTCTTCTTTTCCTTCTCTCTCGGTTATCTATTAGTGTTTCTGTTTGACACACTCCTCTCTCTCTCTCTCTCTCTCTCTCTCTCTCTCCCTCTCTCTCCCTCTATCGATGTCTTTCTCTCCCTTAGATGTTGACACATGCAAATAAATAAACGACGAGGCTTCTGTGTTGCCGATCAGCTTGCTACAACTCGGAACCAAATGTCCTTGAAATCAAGACCACTACATGTACAAAAAGTAAGGCACATTGTATATGTGTGTGTGTGTGTGTGTGTGCCTATGTGTCTGAGTAGGCGTATGTGTGTGTGTGTGTGTATGCGTATGTGTGAATATATGTATATCATTTTCTAATCTAGGTACAAGACCCGAAATTTTTGGAGGTGGGGCCAGTCGATTAGATCCACCCCAGTACGCAATTGGTACTTAATTTATCGACCCCGGAAAGATGACAAACGAAGTCGACTTCGGCGGAGTGAATGTATGTATATTAGTATAATTATGGACACAAGCATTTTCTGATTGGTATCCAAGAGACCAGAAAAGGTCACTGTAAAGGCCCCCACGATGGTAGGGAGATGATCTACTCAAACAATTTTGGTCAAGAGGGAAGGAATGGCACAATCAAGGCAGAACTGGCAGCATCTGTTGATCTAGTAAATACTATGATACTGTGATATTTGTGTCAGTATACACACACACACACACACACACACACACACACATATATATATATACATACACACACATATATACACACACATAGATATACACACACATACACAAACACACATATATATACACACACATACACATAACACATATATATACACACACATATATTTTCTGCTGTGTCTGGGGGGAGTCATTCTCTTCTAGTACCTTATAATTTAACACACTCACCGGTTAAGTTTCCACTCATTGTGGCCTGGGGAGGGGTGACTGGTATGCATGGCCGACTGCTGGTCTTTTAAAAGCCACTTTGACCGGTCTTATGCCTCGGAGGGAAACATTCTAGGTGCAATCCCATGGTCATTCTTTAAAAATTATTGAATGTGCCACGGTATCATGCTACAACTAAGAGAACTCTGTAAGTAACATTACTGCCGCTAAATCCAAGCATTTACTGATCCTGTTATCTTATCTACAACAGGCACACATTTAATGATGCCACTCTAAAATTTCTATTCCTTACTCTGCATAGCTCACTCACCAACATCTTGACAAAGTACTCTACTTTGTTACCATGTATCGATACAAAATTCTAAAACCAAAAAGAAATAATTTTATTTCCCTTCATTGATCTAACTGAAGCAGATAGGCAGCTCAAGAAAACAATTTGATTCTGGTTGTGCAATGGCTATAAATGGAGGAACATTTTCGCAAGCGAAGACTAATTCATTTCCACAATTCCCCACTCGGGCAAAGTTACCTAAAGATTGAAACACTTGTGACTCTGAGATATTTGCCAATGGAACAAAAGCGTTTCACAAGGTACAATAGATTCCTCAGAAGAGCTTCCACTAAGTCTGATTTGATCCTGCGTGAGGCGAAATATCTTCGATATTTATTTCACCTGAAATTACATATTCTGTGATTTCTTTATAAAACTGACGTCCAAATCATTCTCGAATTGTCACATAGCAACGGGCTGCAATACATGAACGCATGGCATATATTAGCGTGTTATTTCAACTCTATCGCTTTCACTGATCTTCTAACAGTTCCAGATATCAAAATAAGAAGATACATATAATCTGACGTATTCACTTCCCAACTTCTGTCATTCCTTCCTAGATATTCCGCTCAAAAAATGTCCAAACCATTTTCTTGATCTCCCGTGTCATGTTCTTCGAGCTTATATTTATTCATGAGATACATACGTAGGCGTGCATAAATGTGTACGTATATATGTGTATGTATGTATGTATGCGCAACAGTACGAATATACATGTGTAGTTTGTGTAAGTGTGTATGTGTGTGTTTGCGTATATGTGTGTGTATACATGCATGTATATATGCATGTATATATGTGTGGTTCACATACTAAAAAGCAGACAAAAAGAAATGCAGCGAGGAAACGAATGGAAAGAGCAAAAATCTGGAGAAAAACATCTGTCTGCATTAATACACGTATGCGTGTAAATATATATATATATATATATATATATATATATATATATA
>NC_068984.1:7576835-7584383 GCF_001194135.2 Octopus bimaculoides
CGCTCTTCCGATCTATATATAGCTTTCCTGTCACTCCCTTCCTGTATGTAGTCATCTCATTTATATATATAGCATTCTCATTTTCTCTATTTTTCCCTATTTGTCTCTGATGAGGGAATATCCCAAACTCGGGGACATCCCAGAAACAGCTGTTAGACGGAATTTTTTTCCAATAGTAATATTCTATGCGATTTGAGATGCTTGTCTTGCCTTAATGTTTGGACCTGCTGCGATTCGCTCTTGATTTCGACAACGGTATTAAGACGGCGACCTTTAAGCTTCATTTTCATTTTGGGGAATTGATGTGTGTTTCAGGTGCCAAACCCGGTGAATAGGGCGGGTGCAGAAGCGGCACAATATTGTTTTTGGTGACAAACTGACGAATGAAGAGAGTACAATTATAGGGCCCATTGTCGTCGTGAAGAATGCACTTCTTCGCGTTCCATGGATCCGATTTCTTTCGCCGAATGTCCCTCCACGGCCACCGCAGACTCTTCAAAACGTGGCCGTAGAAATCTCGATTGACAGTATGACCCTGAGGATAAATTGTCGATGCACAATACCGCTTATGTAAAAATAATAAGCAATGAACATGCTCTTGACTGATTTGCAGCTTTGTCGTGCCTTCTTCGGTCGTGGAGATGAAGAGCTCTTTCATGGTGACGATTGCTGCTTCGCCTTTGAAGTATGTTCCATGTCTTTGTATAAGAATTTCCAAGTTTAACCCACAATTTCACGTTGGACCTTTATTCCAACAGCCTATTCGTGACAAAAATCGCATGCTATAGCATACACGTGATCACAAAAACAGAAATTTCACAACCTGCGAAGTAAACAGTTCTGCAGTAGCTGGTTCTTTTGGTCAAACTATCGTATCTCCAGCTGCTTCAGATGCCATAATATGAAAAATTGTTAAAGTGTAGTGCAACGGTTTTGCTATTGAATGGTGAAACTATTTTTTCGTTTTCTGAAAAAAAGTAACGCTTTGATTTTACGATACTTTTGCATAATAGCAACAATATGTATATGTATATATGTCCAAAACATATATGTCCAAAACATTTAAATGGAAATCAAAACAAAAATTGCATTTGAAACTTCCAATTTTCTTAGAAAAAGTAGATTATTTTTCCATATAATCTTCCTGCTTTATCGTCTTTTTTTTTTTTTTGGTGAGGGGAGGTTTGTTATTTCTAAATTTTCCGGTCTGCTTAAAGCAACAATGACATTCAGATACAAAAATATCATCCATCATTTCTGCAATGACATTTCAAAATGTTTCTGTAATTACAACCGTGTTTTCATGGCGGCAATTCTTCGAGTTCTTGAGATGAGAGAAAAGGATGTCATCTGAAGAAATAATTGCGAGAGAAATTTGACGAACGAATTCAATGAAAATATTATTGATACATGAGTGGCGAGGTCTGATCTATTGTCGTGGTTATACTCGATGTCACGTGACAGGATGACTTTTCTCCTGTTGTTTCTATTGAATGTTGATAATTATAATGTTAATTGCTGTCACATAGTATTGACTTGTCATAGTTTGACTAGAAGCATCGATTCGTTCCATTCAATATGAATGACACATTTAAGATAATAAAAGACACGTCATCAAATTTGCTCCAATTAACTTAATTATTTCTGGTTTGATAGGAGATGGGGATCCCTTAATCGTCATTCCATTCATAGTTAGTTGCTGCCTATTTCACTATACACACATGAATGAGTGTGTGCGTGTGTGTGTGTGTGTTTGTTTGTTTATTCGTACAAACTGGATAGGGAAAATTCAGAACACGAGTATATATATATATCTTTACATTTTTGTTGGCAGAAGTTGCAATGTGACTCATGTTAAGGCCCCAAACATTACGTCAAAGCATTCACCGGGAATCGAAACCTTCATGTCTGTACCATTATGCTAAGACGCCCCTGACAACAGATACTGCCCTTTTATGCTGGTAAGTAATAACTTTTGGAACGTGAAACCAGTCTGCAAACAAATTTATTAGTGCTGAGTGTGTTGATATTCTACAGAAAATAAAGGAATTCCCGAACACAGGAAGGCTGTGAAGACGGCTTAGAAAATCGGGTTAAAACCGTTTCGAACCCTGCACCTTCCAAATTCCATCCGTGGTTCTCTAGATTTGTTCAAAGCGTCGACGTTCACGACGTCATCCGTGACTTGGACTTTCTTCCTCGAGATCTGCTTCAACAAGCGAGTCTACATCAAGAATCTTGCAAACCAAATACAAACCACTCTCTCCCTCTCCGTCTCTCTTCCCCCTCTCTCTGTATTTACGCACGTCAATGTCTGCACACTGCGCTTTGCTACATACTATAATGCCCAGACATGATTTGACTCCATTTGGTTATTACTAAGCAGCCAATAATTTTATGATATTTAAATATTTTCAGACGTGCAGCGATTCTTAGCCATTCTTATGTAATTAAAGAATTATGTAAACAAGATTATAACGACTAGTTAGTGGATTAGTTAATTACATTTCTTTCAAACTTTCAATACAAACACGACGATATGTTACCAGTTTGTTAATTGCCAACGAGAATATTAATATACCTCGGGTGTATAATATTTCAGCCATTAGATTATTCAGTGAAACACTATTCTGAAATGCGGAAATTTATGACATTTATTTTTTTGTTTGATATTTGTTTGCTAAAGGCGGCACGCTGGTAAAATCGTTAGCACGTCGAACATAAAATTTATGGGCATTTATTTTTTCTTTCGGGTTGATACGTTCGAATTTCAAATCCCGCCGAGGACAAATATGCTGCCCATCTCCTCGGGACGTTGTATTATAAAGTACTAGTCGTTTATAAGAATCCATGTAACTGACGTGCTGTAGTGGAGGCACAATGGCCCAGTGGTTAGGGCAGTGGACTCGCGGTCATAGGATCGCGGTTTCGGTTTCCAGACCGGGCGTTGTGAGTGTTTATTGAGCGAAAACACCTAAAGCTCCACGATTCTCCGGCAGGGGATGGTGGCGAACCCTGCTGTACTCTTTCACCACAACTTTCTCTCACTCTTACTTCTTGTTTCTGTTGTGCCTGTAATTCAAAAGGGTCAGCCTTGTCACACTGTGTCACGCTGAATATCCCCGAGAACTACATTAAGGGTACACGTATCTGTGGAGTGCTCAGCTACTTGCACGTTAATTTCACTAGTAGCCTGTTCCCTTGATCGGATCGACTGGAACCCTCGACATCATAAGCGACGGAGTGCCAACAACAACAACAAACTGACTTGTGCCCCACCCTCTCAAACCTTGGTGGTCTTCACCCATCAAACAGACCGGTGTTCTGTTCGAGTGGATGTTGTGATCTTGCTCCTGTATATTCCATGGAAACCGGTTAACAGTCTTTAGGAATCTTAGAACTCAAGAAAAAGAAAACGCTCTGCTTTTAGGATCGTAAATAGAAAGAGCATCATTACTTTTGGTGCAATCAGAAAATAGAGCAAAATACTCCAATTTCTGTTGAGATTTTGAATATATAGGTAGCCATACTTTTCTGATGGGTCGAAATTTGATGTATTTTAAAGTATTTAGATATTTACCATTAATTCTGGGGTTTATTTCCGGCGGAAGTTTGTCTTTACTGTTCATCCTTCAGTTTCAGAGTGCAGAATATTTCAATTTCACAAACAGTGTCACACATCTTTAAATGGACAGTTTGCTATTCTAATAAAATATCGATTAGTTCTTAGTGGCCACGATCGACGGCTCGGTTCGTATATCTGATGAAGTATAACGACACAGAAACATAAGCACCCCACAGTTCAGTAACTTCATTCACGGCCCTGAAGTGTGTTTGCATTTATATTGAGACAACATATGCAGCGTATTGTCATTCCGTATCCGTATGTAGACCAACAGGTCAAATAAGGAACGGCAGAATTATATTTCATTCGATACTGCTTAATGTGCCTCTAATTTATTCCTGCTTCATACCACTTTTCGCACATCACTATACTATTTGCAATTGTAATACAAGAGTGACTATCGCTTAGTGGCCATGAACAACGGCTCAGTATACATAGCTTGCGAAGTGTAACGACTCAAGAGCGTATGTTTTTTTATATAATTCTTGGACATCAGATATGGTCTAGTAATGTGTTTACATCTGCTAGTGTTTGTCTAAACACCTACACCAGAACTTCACTGATGTAGCAATCTACGCTTGGTCCATCCCAAGTAGAATTTAATTGCACTATATTCGTGGTGACAAAATCTCTGACTCCTATTTGCCATCAGCTGGATGTGGTGACGTCGAGCGGTTGCCTCACCATTCTGTAATTAGCGCCAAAGGTGCTTATATATAGAGCACAGTGAGAAAGACCTAGAAAATCGAATCACACAATGGCTGGATGCTGACTGGTCGCTAAATAGACCAATCAAGTGAAACTACTGAGCTCAGACCATGTCTGCTCAGCGACCTAGGGATTCGCTTTCGAATCTTCGACACACTCATATTGTCTTTAAGAAGAATTTCTTCGCCCTAAACAACCTAGCGTAGCAGCGTATAGCGTTTCCATGTGCAAATGCACATAAACATGACTGCACGTAAATAACCGTTAACAACCGGCGTCGAGTCAATTAGAAACACGTCTCTCTTCAAATCGATGGTCAAATATGAACACAGAATGAAACAATGCACTTTTAGCTTTGGGGGCGCTGTGTTTTACCAATTCTCACTACGATCATACTGTGACACCACCTTCCAGAATATCCCTGAGAGAAACAGAAATATTCCTATTTTAAAGATATGTAACCACGTCTTTGCGTTTGGAAATGACGTAGCAATCATAAACACTAAATTTTTCATAGAAAGTGTTTCCCTTAATAGAATCACCAGTGTTGTAGTTAGAAAATGTAGCTGATCCGATAAATAGTGATCCTGATACAATGTAATCGGTCCATATGTTAAAATATCATACATTTATTCTTATTAGTACCCATTGGTGAAAGGCTGCGTGCTGGCAGAATTGTTAGCACGCCGGGCAAAATGCTAAGCGGCATTTCGTCTGTTTTTACGTTCTGATTTCAAATTCCGCCGACGTTGATTTTGTCATTTATCCTTTCGGAGCCGATAAAGTAAGTACCAGTTGAATACTGGGCTAGATGTAACTGACTTACCCACTTCCTTTAAACTTACTGGCCTTATGCCAAAATTTGAAGCCAATAAAACTCATCAGTGTAAACGAATAACACTCACAAACTATCCATTCGCCTGAGAGTAGGGGTAATACAGACAAATGGATATACCTAAGTCAACAAATGCTCACATTTATGCAAACATAAAGACATAAAATATATACTCACTGGAAATACAATATTGAGAAATTGCTAGATTTTGTGGCACGGTTTTTAGGTGATAAGGGGATGGAATTTAGCCAAACAAATATTCATATTCGGTAGTTAAACACAGGAAAGCTGTTTTTCAGCCTTTAAGATATAAATGTTTTCTGTCTGTACTGTTCTATACAATGTATGCTAAAAATACCGATGTATTCACGAAAATATATCGATGTGCCATGAATTAAAATGGAGTTTTAAA
The DNA here is from genome assembly GCF_001194135.2 of Octopus bimaculoides. NCBI lineage: Eukaryota > Metazoa > Mollusca > Cephalopoda > Octopoda > Octopodidae > Octopus > Octopus bimaculoides. Next base: position 7,582,416 of record NC_068984.1, read on the forward strand.
GTTTTTTTCTATCAGATATGAAAGAAAAAACATTCTGGCGTAGAAGGATTCTGAAGTGAAAAAAGAAATGAAACAAGACGCATGCATAGCTGTGTGGCAAGAATCTTGTTTTCCAAGTACACTGCTCTGGGTTCGATCTCACTGAGTGGAATCTTGAGGAAGTGTCTTCGATTATAGCTTTGAGCCGACCCAAACCTTTTGAGTGGGTTTGGTAGAAAGTAAATAAACGAAGCACATCGCGTGTATATGTGTGTGTGTGTGTGGTTGTGTGTGTGTGATCTTATGTCCTAGTAGGGTGTAAAGGTAGGGAATTTCCAGAGAAGCACTCAAACGTGAACACTGGGCTATCAACACTGACGGGTTCCAGGCGAATGCTGGTACTGTTACAGCATATCTCTCGCTCAGATATTTAAAACTAGCCATTTTTCTCTGAATATATACATATTATACATACATTCTTCAAACATATATACATCATATACACGTTATACATACATACATAACATACGTATATGCATGCATACACATAATCATGCTTAAATACATACACATACATATATATATGCATATACACATAATAAATACTTCATTTTGACAGATAACAGCCGTCTAAATCAATCGAAATCCTTCTGATAATCTCCATTACGTCTGGATGCTTTGAGAAAACTGTCAAATAGGAAAACTCCGTCAAAACCTTTTCTGTCCAAGATTTATAATATACGTGAAAGCACCTGGCCTAGTGGTTAGGGCATTGCACACACGATCGCTAGATTATGGTTTCGATTTCCAGCCCGAGCGGCGCCTTGTGTTCTTGAGAAAAACACTTCTTTTCATCTTGCCCCAGTTCATTCAGCCGTAAATGGACACCCTGAGACAGAATAGCATTCCGATCAGGATGAATGGTTGGTGTACTCGCCCAGCCAGAAGGGGTGACATCATTCTAAAACTAGAACAATGCGAAGCGCATTGTGATCAGTGATGCATAACAGTATTCGATAGTCTGATCGATACCGTGCTACGCAAAGACACAAACACACGTAGACACATTATATATATATATATATATATATATATATATATATATATACACACACACACAAAGACTACTCAATGAAATATGCACAATGAACTAAATGTATGCGTGTGTGTGTGTGTGTACATTCAGAAAATAACGTGTTTAAACGAAATATATGTACTTCAAAAGAGTTTGTTAAATTGTTACAAGAGCAGCGTATATTGAGCTCCTTGATATATTTCAGCAACCACATTGCATATTTACTGAAGGGAGTTGAAGGAAATCATCTTAAACCAGAATGGTCTCATAACTTGAAAAACAATGTATTATCGCCGATACTTTCATCAGAATCGAATAAATGTAAACGCATTAGCAACGCAGTTTGAGAATAAGATCACATAGACTTAAATTATAGATCACATGAGCTGAAAATAAGAACTGAAGAGCCGCATCTGAAAACGGACAACAGAAATCGATATATTATAAAGGCAAAATGCTGACGAGATTGTTTTGCGATGAGCCTAAAACAGTATTTGGTGGTCTCAACATAAATAAGCACTGTTAGTGTAAAAGCATTTCCACCACGAGAACACGTAAAGAGTACAACGAGTCTGTAGAAGAGTACTACGAGTCTGTAAAGAAGGAGACACGATATGTTTTCCGAGACCAAAGGATGAATGAGCTAAATCATAGATCCTTAAAGTTCACAAATATATTCTCTTATTCTTTAATTCTTTTACTTGTTTCAGTCATTTGAATGCGGCCATGCTAGAGCACTGCCTTTAGTCTAATAAATCGACTCCACGACTTATTCTTTGTAAGTTTAGTACTTATTCTATAGGTGTCTTTTGGCGAGCTGCTAGGTTACGGGGGGGGGCGTAAACACACCAACATCGGTTGTCAAGCGATGGTGCGGAAGCAAACACAGACACACAAATACTTATATATATATA
>NC_068984.1:7584434-7585949 GCF_001194135.2 Octopus bimaculoides
ATATATATACGACGGGCTTCTTTCAGTTTCCGTCTACCAAATCCACTCACAAGGCTTTAGTCGGCCCGAAGCAATAGAAGAATACGCTTGCCCGAAGTGTCACGCAGTGCAACTGAACCCGGAACCGTGTGGTTGAGAAGCATGCTTCTTACAACACAGCCACTCTTATAATATCGATGATTTCGATTTTTGGCTCAAAGCCAGCAATTTCGAGGGCGGGGTGAGGTGGAGTGGGGATTAGTCGGTTACATCAACCCCTAGTGTTCAACTGGTACTTATCTTATCGATCGCGAAATGACGAAAGGCAAAGTTGACCTCGGTGGAATTTGAGAAAATGCCACGAAGCATTTTGTCCAGCGTGCTAACAATTTTACCAGGTATCCACCTCAAGAATAATATAACGGGTAAATGTGTAAGTATACTTTTGTCACTATGGGTAAGATCAGGAAATATAGTATACATAAAATAGTTATAATTTAAGCTAAAAAGCCAGTTCTAAAATCTCTCTAAGTGATGATCGCAGTTGTTGTTCTAGCAAGTAATGTTCGTAGCCACTTCAGCATGGCTGTTCCGTTCGAGTGGAGTTTACTGCGATTTTGTAACCACTAGAGGACATCTCTTGAGGTTAAAAAATTGCAGTAAATTCCGCTCGAACGGAGCCGCCATACTGAACTATCAACGAACATTACTTGTTAATTATTATTTAACTTGTATCAAATTTCTTGACTATTTGAACAAAATAATGAAATAAATACTAATTTTTAAACAGAAAAATTTTATTGCTTTATAGTAAAATAAAATATAAAAATTTCTCATTTGTCTAACTAGCATTCTTGTCGTTTACAACGATGAGGTTTCCAGTTGATCCGGCTAACGGAACAGCTTGCTCGTGAAATTAACGAGCAAGTGGCTGAGTATTCTACAGATATATGTACCCTTAATGTAGCACTCGGGGAGATTCAGCATGACACAGAATGTGACAAGGCCGGTCCTTTGAAATACAGATAGTACTCATTTTTGCCAGCTGAGTGGACTGGAGTAATGTGAAATAAAGTGTCTTGCTCAAGGACACAACGCGCCGCCGTGAATCGAACTCACGACCTAATGAAAAGGAGTCGATTACCATAACCGCTGAGCCACGCGCCTTCACTCATTTGTATAAGTCCTACCACAACTTTCTCATTTAGACTATCCTTCTCCTCCTCATTCTCCCCACTACAACTAATACTGCTGCTGCTGCGACTACTACTACAACTACTACTACAACTACTACTACTACTACTACTACTACTACTACTACTACTACTACTAATCTATTATTCTTCCCCTACCCCCGTGTGTGTGCAGAGCTCTTTCACTTTTTGCTTGCCACCAAGCCTCGCATGTGCACTGATCCTGGAACTCCATTATTACTTCTCTCTCTCTCACTCTCTCTCTCTCACTCTCTCTCTCTCCATCTCTCTCTCTCTCTCTTTCTCTCTCTCTCTCTCTCTCTCTCTCTCTCTCTCTCTCTCT
>NC_068984.1:7587200-7589547 GCF_001194135.2 Octopus bimaculoides
ATATATATATGTATATATATATATATATATGTATATATATATATATATAAACATTAACGAAATTGAAATATAGTTCAACAGACAGTGTTGTTTGGAACTCACTTTAGAAACATACTCTGCTGTGGAAAAATAGATGGTGCGTCGATATAAATGTGCTGGAGATGTCCAGGACAAAATGTATATGAAATATTGGTTGATAAAAAAGGATACTAAATCAGGAACGAAATACATTTTCAGGTTTATAGCATTTACGCTGGGCCGGATTAAAACCCATAAAGGCCCTAAGCACTTAAAAAAATTTTTTGTCCCCATACCTATTCGAAATTTCCCCAAGACACCTGATGAAGGCTGGAGGGTATATCAGCCGAAACTTTGTGTTAACAACAAACAAGATGAGGACAAATATCCGTCAAATGTAAATGATGTAAATAATGTAAATAATGTACATAGTTTCTCATCTCTTAAATATAGAACTGTACTCTCTAATATCTGCATAGCAATTTTTAAGTGATTTTCTTTTGTGCCTTTAGCCATTTACCATTTCTGTAGTGCCGAACACTTCCCTTGGTATGCTAAGCACCTGTTTATTGTGATCAAGCCCTGCTTTCACAATAGGAAACGTGGAATGTTTCCAAAAAGGTGAGAATCTAAACAAACTCAGATTAAAATTCTTTCACACAAGACATTGCATCACAATTTATACACAGAAAATGATGGCCATATTTCAGATAGGACATCTTGAAAATGTTCTCCAGAGTGGAAGCCTAAAGCATTTTATAAAGAACATTCGTCAGAACAACCATATGACACGTATAGCCGTATTCTAGTGAGACACTGTAACCTACAACAAAGCGCCTTAGCAAATGGTCATTGTCACCATCAATTTATTCCGATGCAGAGGCTGCGACAGTCTTACAGCATTAACTGAGAAGTGGCCTGTAGGAATGTTGCTGTTTCAATATATGCATGACGTTCTACAAATGAAATAATAAGAAAAGGTCACATTCAAACATGTACTTAATACAACATATTTAAAGGAAAACGGAGTCCTATTTGTATACGTATACACAGGTGGACATACACACACACACACACACAGACAGAGAAAAGCAGATAGATATGTAAGTAGATAGATGCATACATGCATACACAAACATCCATACATACAGAAGCACGTACACACACATATATCGATAAATAGAGAGGCAGCTAGACAGCCAGAAAGACAGAAAGACAGATAGACAGACGGACAGACAGACAGAAAGGCAGATAGATATGTAGATAGATACATGCATACATAAACACACACACACACACATACATTTAGATAGATAGATAGATAGATAGATAGATAGGTAGACAGACAGACAGACAGACAGACAGACAGATTGAATGATTGATTGATTGATTGATTGAATGAATGAATGAATGATTGGTTGATTGATAGACGACATAGAGTGGTGTAGTTATATAGACGTATAAATATGAATAATGAATGACTTACCTAGAGTAATTTCGGCAGACATCACGACCCCTTTGTACATCGTTAGCAGCAATAAATTCCACTCTCCGTAAAGAAGTAACCAACTCGTATCTGTCCATCGCCAAAATCGTCGCATTGTGCTATATACTCTCTCACGCAACAAATCTATAGGCCAATGTGTTATAGAAATAGCTAGATGGACTTTGATTCGGATTGAAATGACGTCTCCACTTGCAAATAGTCAGTATATACATCGAATTGTTGACCCCCATTACTGTGACTGGGATGAAGTTATTTGTGGAAACAGTCTTTGTTATATGTATACTACTGTATTGGTAGAGAACAGGACTCCATTATCTGCAATGAAACGAAAAGGGAGAAATAAATACATGTTTCGAACCTTCAAACAAACGGTGTGTACATACATAAATACATGCATACATCCATACATATATACATACATATGCGTACATATGTATATCATTTTTTAATTAATAAGAGTTTGATTTGGATCAGTGTAACTTAAAGTTTCGCAGGTTGGTTAGAGAAACCTAGCTCGTCAGGCGTGTTTCCGTCTGACGAGTCAACGAAGCTTGAAACAAAACCAAATTAATCAACTTGTTATTATTAAATAATATGTGTAACCCTTGCCAACGCTGTTGAATGCATTATTCTTTCCTTAGTCCACTCAGTCGTGTGTATATATATACATATGCCTATATATACATATATATATATATATATAGGGCCGGGATAATTTTAGCTAAATATGCATGTATTATGAACAAAGGACACAATTAGGGTGGGACAATATTTGTACGTTGACATTACTGGTAGTTATCCATATATATATATATATATATA
>NC_068984.1:7589673-7593299 GCF_001194135.2 Octopus bimaculoides
ATGCATTATTCTTTCCTTAGTCCACTCAGTCGTGTGTATATATATACATATGCCTATATATACATATATATATATATGTATGTATGTATATATATATGTATATGCATGGAGGAATGCATATATAGGGTTATCCCACAAACATTGCGGTTTTTTCAATTGCATGAACTAAAAGTTGCTGGGGGACGGGATAAACTACCTGCATCAGCTTCCTATAAAAGCAGGTAGTAATTTTAACTTGTACTTACTCTTAGTGCAAGTTTTGAAGAGTGCGGTTCGATTGTAACGGTTATTTTTTTCAAAGCTATAATAGAAGTGACAAAGGAGCATATTCGGCATATTTTGCTTTATGAGTTAAATAAGGGGCAACAACGCAATGGAAAGTGCGAGTAATAATAATGCAATATATGGGGATCGGGCAATAAGCGTAAGCCAGTGTCAACGGTGGCTCCAGAAATTCCGAGCCAGAAACTACAGTCTAGAAAACAACCCTCGTCCTGGAAGATTTCTAGAGCTCGATGAGGACGTTTGCAAACCCTGGTGGAACAAAATCTCATCGTAAATGTTGAGGAACCAGCAGAGATGTCTGACTTTGGTCGTTCAATTTGCTATTCAAATCAGCGCGGGAAGGAAAACGACCCTGCTTGGTTTCAAGACGAAAGGTGTTCTTCCATCAGGATAATGCTTAGCCGCATACAGCGAAGATGACATTCCAAAGGCTGGAGCAGTTTGATTGGGAAACGAAGCCACCCCACTATATTCACCGGACATTGCCCCATCTGAGTATCATTTATTCCGCAGTCTTCAAAATAATTTGAACGGAAAAGAATATGGATTCTGTAGACGCGGTTAGAACAGTACTGGAGGAGTATTTTTCGTCACGGACAAGCGAATTTTGGAAGAGTGCTCTGCAAGTCTACCAGATGGATGGAAGAACTTTGTGGAAAATGAAGGAGAGTAGGTCTTATATTAAAAAAGAACTTTCTTTATCTTAAGTTTGATAAATAAAAGCAGTATAAAAAACCGTATTACTTATAGGATGACCCAATATATATATATATATATATATATATATATATATGGGAGAATATACAAATAATAACAACAGACGAGGACAGGTGGTGTAAATAACAAAAGTATATATTAGTATGACGCTCGGGAATACGGAAAGTCTTTGACGTTTCGAGCTACGCTCTTCAACAGAAAGAATACGGAGACAAGGCGAAAAACACGGAGAAAAAAAATTGAATACTGTTCAGTCAACGGTCAATCATGATAATGGCCGATCATAATAATGGCCGATCATAACAATGGCTGACCGGAAGTTAGAAATTCTTATTTCAGGAGAGCTAAGAAAGGGGGAGATAAACGAGGGGCTGTGTGTGGGAGGTAGAATGCTGGTGATCTTGACGTATGTAGTGTGAAAATGGGGAAGGGAGAAAGGGAGAAATGGAGAAAGTAGTTGGTCAGTTGTAGTGTGTGCGTGGTGTGATGCGAGGGTATCGGTGTGGTGTACGTGGTGATATATATACGTACGTACGTAGATACGTACGTACGTATGTATGTATATATATTTATGTATGTATGTATGTATATATGTATGTATGTATGTATGTATGTATGTATGTATGTATGTATTATGTATGTATGTAGATATGTAGTGTCTTCTCTCAGAGATCGGCTTCAGTAAGTGCTAATGGAATCGTAGAGAAGCAGTCGTGACTTTTGACGTGTCTTGAGTTTTTTATGAACGGTCTCCCACAGACAATTACCTCTAGGAACTGAGACAGAAAAACTGAACGGAAACAGTGTGTGTATGTATGTGCATGGGTATGCTTGTGTAATAAGTGAGAGAGAGAGAGGGATAGAGAGACACAGAGCGAAAAAGAGTGATAGAGAAAGAGAAAGAGAAAAGTGAGAGAGAAGGATTGAGAGAATAATTGACCCTACTTCTCGATCAGTACTCTAATTATCGATCTCGAAGGATAGGCTATAAGGTAATGTTTACTACAACGGTAATTGAACTCAACGCACCCAGGGCCGGAACTATCACTGCAAAGCAACCTCACCGATATCCTAGTCATTCTGACAATTATCCACCGCATGCGTGCACAGCTCCGTACATAGGTATGCATGTCAATATATACGTGCATGCTTGTGCACACGCGTGCAAGCGTGTGTGTGTGTGTGTGTGTGTGTGTGTGTGTGTTTCTGTGTGTGTGTCCTGTACTTAATCATTAAAATTCTTCTGCTGAAGAAGAAGCTGGTTTCTAACAAAGCCACAAAGCTCTATCTTACTATAATGGGCGTTATGTCCGTCGTTTCGTCCGTCTACCCATCTCGGTCTGTTCCGCCTCCACGGCCAGACGGCTGGACCAATGGTTAAGATATTTTTCGGAATTACAAAGACGGCCGTCCGGAAGGTTTTTAGCATTAAAAAAACCGGCAACTCGTTGGTTTCATCCTTGGTCACGAGATTCCTTCGTGCTATGGCAAGCCAATTAGACGGCCTTCCATAATACTTATTAGTGGTTTCCTGTAAAATGTCAGCCTCTTATACTAGAATCCAGCTATCAGGTCCCTTCCAGGTGCTCTCCCATTATGCAGTTTGGCTACATCTAAGGTGAACATTTCTGGGTCAATTGCATATCTTTTACTGTTGATGTTTGTACATTATTCTTTCTTTACTGCATTTGGCCACGATACATTGAGTTTGAGACTCCTCTCATTCCATATTTTCAACCAGAATGATTCAAAATCTTCTCGAGAGTGAAGTTTTCTTAACGGGAATATTTTCCTCCCTCATCTTTCTATATACTGTCTCTGGGTTAAAAACAAATCTTGTGAATTATACAAATTCGTTCATAAATTCGTTTGTGGTAGCGAAGCTTTTCGTTCAGGGCCCTAAGCTTGTTGTGAAGTGTCACCATATAGTTTTTCTAATTTGTTGATAAGATGTGACTCATTGTTCCTCTTACATTTTATTCTCGTAGTTAACTATTCAATATGGCAGCTTAACTTACTGATGGTTTCTTAAAGTTTTGTTTTCCAAAGGGGTTGTTTTAGTTTCGTACTTTCATTACCATGTATACGGCACATTTCTCCTAGGTTTTCTTTAAGTATAATAGCAACTATGTATATGTGGCTTTTCATACTCCAGTAATTAATATCACATGATTCCCTCTGCTTGCCAGCAATGCCGCCGGTTAAATTCAACATTAGAGGTTTTGGATTTTTCTAAATCCTGTTATGAACGGCCTGTTACTTAACGATAATTTCAACAGAGAAGAAAACCTTTCTACGAAATATGGTTGCAGGATATCTCTAAGCTGAATATGTTCTACAGTTGTCTCTGGTGACTCGGCTACATTGGGAGAGACACGAGAACTTAATTTTGTTATTTTAGCTTGCTATTTCCGATTTCTCTTTTGGCAGATTTATGTATATGCGTATGCATAAACACACGCACACACACTCACACACACACACTCACACACACACTCTCACACACATACACACACAAGCACGCACGCACGCACGAATGCACACACACACACACATATATATATGTATGCATGTATGTATGTATATATATATATATATATATATATATATATATATATATATAT
>NC_068984.1:7594373-7596545 GCF_001194135.2 Octopus bimaculoides
ATATATATATATATATATAGGCACATGGCCTAGTAGTTTGAGTGTTGTACTCATAATCGTGAGATTGTGGTTTCAATTCCTAGTCCGGGTGGTGCGTTGTGTCCTTCAACAAAACACTTCATCTCCCGTTGTTATACAACCACATCGACACGTGACACGCGGCACACCATGGCACCTATTCAGACAGCGTCGATTTGATAGAGAGGAGTGGGCTAATGTGCGGCACGAACATCTAGTCACTATAAACAAATCATTTGTTCAGGTTCTACGGCAAAAGCTGAACGATCATACGTCATTTACGACGGGAGAGAGAGAGACCATCATATATAAATATATATGTAATGTGTTTCTGATTGTGTATGTAGTTGTCTTTTTTCGTCTATGTTTGTCCCCACAATCGTTTGACAGCTGGTGTCGGTGTATTTACCGCTCCGTCATTTAGTGGTTCGGCAAAACAGACCGATAGAATAAGTACTAAGCTTTAAAAACCTATAAACTACAGCGCTTGAACCATTTCACTAAAAAGGTTCCAAGGTGGTGCTCCATCATGGGCACAGTCTCGTGACGGAACAAATGAAAGATACAACATGGAAGATGTTTCGGTATTTGTCTAATAACAGAAGGAAACTGGACATAAATTTCACAGACATTTTAATGAAGAACTAAGAAATTGTCCACATAACTGAAAGACATTTGGTAATATCGGTGCTTTCTCACTAAATATAATATGGTAAGAGAGGTCTAAAAGTCTATATGAAGGAGAGATAATCATTTGTGGGTAAAAATGGCAAGAGGAGACAACTTCGAAATTTAAATTGATAAAGTTTAATGCAAATGGAATAAAGTTAAAATAAGAGAAAGTGTGTTTAATGTTTGCAATGTGCTGATAATTCCACAAGATAATATTTTAAATGTTGTTGATTTTCCTATCGATATTTTTATCTCCTATATTTCTCGCTGCAGTTTCGAGTTCCCCTCTGGCGCTGTCATCGTCATCATGGTTATCATCGTAATCATCATCACCATTAACGACAACATCAACATCAAAATCATCCTCATAATCACCATCACCATTATAATCCTCATCATCATCATCATCATCATCATCATCATCATCAACAGCAGCACCACCAACATCATTACTATCATTCCTACTCCGTTATTACCACCATATATACCCCCATCACATTTTTCATCCCCTTATCTCCGTTCCTGATACATCACAATCATCATCATCATCATCATCATCATCATCATCATCATCATCATCATCGTCGTCGTCGTCGTCGTCGTCGCCGTCGTCGTCGTCGTCGTCGTCGTCGTCATGGTCTATACCCCCCGTTCATCATCACCTCCTCCACCATCGCTACCACCATCATCATGATCATGGCCGTCATCTGATTTCTCGTATATTTGAAAGGTTTATGAACTAAATCGATCATCTCTATCCACCTCAAGTCATTGTCTTTAATCAATATCTAACTTAAAATGCCTTTCGACCCCGTCTTATAATTTCTCCTCCTCCACTTCCTCCTTCCCCGCGTCTGCCTCATTTCTTTTCTCCTTCCTCTTCTTCTTATTCTTCATCACCAAGATTTTTCTTATCATCTCTTATTACTACCACCCACATTGCTTTCTTCAAAAACAATATTAAAACGTTTGCTCTTTAATATTTCTCGTATATTCACATTTAGTGTGAAAGCTTCATAGCAGAGAAAGCTACATAGCAAGAGATAAACACGAATCGATATATTATTTCATTAATAGTTGTGTTAGATCTGCTAGAATCGCAAGTGTTTGGACATCATCCCGAAAATATATTCCTTGTGTAAGCAACGAAAAACGTTTAACCACGTTTAAAGTGTTCACACATAATTATAGAATTGCTTCTGATATATCTAAGAGAAGATATCGTCTAATCATTTAAACCGGCCAGAATCCAGCGCATGTACAATTCCTGTTTTATGTTCAAAGTAGCCAGATCTGGCTTCCAGCCCCTACTCTACAAAGCCATTTCCAAAGGAACGAGTCACTTCAGTGAATTTTCAGAGTTGCAATACGATGCAAATAATGTAAATATATACAAAATAATGTAAATATAAAATATTTAATATATAAAATAATGTAAATAGGCGCAGGAGTGGCTGTGTGGTAAGTAGCTTGCTTACCAAC
>NC_068984.1:7596555-7599212 GCF_001194135.2 Octopus bimaculoides
ATATATATGTGAGTGTGTTTGTGTGTTTGTTTTTGTTTCCTCAACATCCCTTGGGAATCGATGCTGGTGTGTTTCCCTCCCCGTAAATTAGCGGTTCAGCAAAAACGACCGACCATTTGGGAAAAGAAACTACATACTAAGCATAACGTTGCTCAGCTTCCACTAAAAGCAAGACTGACGGGGTTGGATATATTTTCATCACGTAACTTTTCTGTTAGTGCTGTTAATAAAAGGGATCCCCTCTCGAGCTTATCTGCCAGGAGAGCACATGTCGGGTGGGTAGACGACCTCGTACAAATGCCCGACACGTGACCCCCTAAGAGACTGTTTTAATGCAAATCAGCGAAAGTCAAGCGCACGCAAGGGGTCAGAAAACAGCGCTTCAAGGACACAGGCAAAGCCTCACTGAAGATTTTGAGATCAACACCGACATCTGGCAAACGTAAGCACAAGACCGTTCTGCCCGGTGAAGCTGCACTAATAGACGCACCATCGTCTACGAACAGAACAGAATTGCAGGAGCACAGATAAAACGTGAACTGCGTAAGTCCAGAGTCAACGCCCTAACTTCAGTCAAAAACAGACGACCGGGGCTCGACCTGCCACAGAGCCTTTTGAGCTTGCATCTGACTAATTGGCCACAGTCGGACACACTGTGCCTCGTCTGCTTCTCCCATGTAATTTTTCTTGGTCATCATTGACACTGGCGAACGAACTAACAATACTATAAATTACAATTAAACCAAGGTAATCACATTTTCTATAACTTCCATTATTAATCTGCTCAATTACATCTGACTTAAACCTAAATAATCGCAAAGACAACCACCACGATTTGCTTTTGTTTCGTTGAATTAGAAAAATATTTTAATGATTTATGTATTGTGCACCTTCCTGAAAGGTAAAAACATTCCAAGTTTATTTTCATGAAGTATTTCATTCGATAGCTTGTTTCAACTGAAGCTCAAAAGAGGTATCATGTTTTTAGTCGTCCATAGTAGATACATCATCATAATGATCTACTGGAGTCGACTTTGACTTTCATCCTTACGGGTTCGACAAATTAAGTACCAGTTACTGGGGTCGATCTAATCGACTGGTCCCCTTCCCAAAAATTTCGTGCCTTGTGCCTGGAGTAGAAAAGAATATTTCTTTTATGGAACCAAATGAAGAATTTTCTGCTTGCTCGTTCAACCTGCGAGAGTTGGCAGCCTCAGTTCTCTACCGACTTACCTATGACGGAGACATTGAATGTTGTAGTCCAAGATAATCGATGCCCGAAATAAATGTATATTAAATAATCAAAGTAGGGAGCGCTTTCGTTATAGGTCTGCTCAATCAGGTCCAACGAGGGACTAACCAACAACAACAATTACAGCAATAACGACAAGAAAAGCAAGAACAAGAACAACAGCAACAACCACAGCAACAACAACAACAACAATAACTACTACCGCAACCACAACAGCATCAACAGCTTAAATAACAGCTACAATAACAACAACCACTAAAACAATAGCAACTGCAACGCTTCGAATTGCCGCCATGAAATATGCTCCGTTGTACAGTAAGCCAATTAAAAGTGGCTTTACAAGACTGTTCGACTTGCTAGTTATAGTAGCCAAATCACCCTTAGATATGAAAAGAAGCTAGGTCAGTTCAATAAACTGTATACATCGATTTAAAACAATTGACCGGTTTAACTTCTCTCTCTCTCTCCCTCTCTACCTCTCTCTCCCTCCCTTCGTCTCTCCCTCCCTTCGTCTATCCCTCCCTTCGTCTCTCCCTTTCTCCCGCTTCTCTCTATGCATACGCACGCACACACACACACACACACACACACACACACACACACACACACACACACAGATATATGCATATTCATTGTTTGGTGTTAACTAGGACTCCAAGTGAGGCCTTAACGACTTGTTTGACCAGTCTGGCTGGACAAACCATCAAAAGGTGAAACTGGAAGTCCCAGACAACCGAAAAACAATCGATAAATTTTACTTTACTACTTCTATACTCTTTCACATTATTCAATGTTCGGTTGTCTTCTAGGAATCGAAAAGCAATATTACATAATTCACTCTGACACACACATATACAGACATATGCACATACACACACAGAGGCACACATGCATGCCTATGAATTATATGAGCTCAGCACGCAGTAACAGATTAGCATACGTTTCTGCAGTAAAAGGAGTAATCCTGCTGTACGATGGTATATGATAGCCAATAAATGTAGAAGAGCTTTCACATGCAAGCTATAATATATATATATGTGTCCTCTTAAGCTTTGAATCACTAGGTCTGATAAAATAGTCCATATATCAGAAACAAAAAGAAAACAAATAAAATCAGTGACAGTTAAAAATCTGCTTGGAATTATTCACTAGCCTGTATGGTCTGGCTAAGTCAAAATGTTTTTTGTAGTCTTCCTTTCTACTTCGAGAGTTTAAATGTAGTTATAAAAAATATGTCCTTCTGTTTAAATGTAATTTCAGTAAATTTCTATATCTTTGTGCAGCTGAGGATTGCTCTGCATTTTACATTTAATGTAATGCTCACATTGCTTAATTAAATGGAGTCGCATGACACGATCGTACTGCATTAACTTTGGATATCCTTGTTGCTTATTTTGACTGTATA
>NC_068984.1:7599509-7601444 GCF_001194135.2 Octopus bimaculoides
ATATATAAAAGATAATAAGAGTGAAAAAACTACAGAAGGCTTGTGTTACTTGGTTAAAGTATATATTTAAATTATGTCAGAAAAATGTTAGAAAAATGTTAGAAAAATGTTATAAAATCTTTTTGGTATATAAACATTGTATTTTGAGAAATAACCGGTTTCGTGTTGTCTTTTCAAATTTCTCTACTTCATTGTGTCGTGTTCATGCATGTATGTGTGCTTATTAAGACAGTTAAAAGACAAAAGATGACATGGACACGACAAAATATTTTGATTAAGTTTTGGTTTAATGCAGAAAATATTGGACGAGTTTTGACAATTTGGAAGCCAGTTCTCCATCAGAAAAGAAATCGTTTGATGCAGAAGGGGATGAAGGAAGAAAAACTCGGGAGGTATCGATACCCCATGTATACGTATATATATATCTTTTTATATACTCAGGCCTATTCCCCATTTTTGTAGGAGTGTCTGGCCACAACAAGGCACATGTCAGGCATTCTGTTTATTTTCCCAGCACAAAAGGAGCGAGCTCCGTTCTATGTTCGGGTCAAAGCATAGAACGCAACCCTCCAGCATCAGCTGCGGGGCCCGACGGCATATGCTAGTCTACCCCTGCCGCATCATGCTAGTTCTGTACCCCTTTCGGCAACATCAAATTCACTCATCCGTCCACAAACACTCTCCATGCTTTCCTATCATTTATAAACTCTCTTGCCTCTCTCACTCCAACACCTCTAACCACCAAAGCTTTTCTCACTCCATTCATCTACCCACACAAACCGAGGTATGTATGTACGTATGTATGTATGCATATATCTATGTGTGTGGCGAGTAATTTTGATATACATTCAATACACAAAATCCCACTTTTATCAAATTTCTTGTTGCTTATAGGAATTGAATATTAATTTTCAGATGAAAAATATTTATTAGTTTAAAACAAAATGAAACAAAATTTAAAATATCAAAAAAAAAAACATCAAAAGAAAAAAACTGTAACTAAATTACCCTTGATATTTATTTTCTATGATGGATGTTTATACACACTCACACTTTCTCACTCATATTTTCTCACTCTTTATAAAGATATACACGTTCTGCATCCTCTTCGTCTCTATGATACTTTCTCTGCCACCTAGCCTATTATGTGTTCCCATTCTGCATCACTTATGCTGACTCTCATTCCTTACGTCTCTTTTATGCTCTCACCATCTCTCTCTACAATATAAAGCGTGCCTAGAGAAATCAGTAAACCGTCCAACCAGCGTATCTATCAGCCAATATTATACAGAGATAAACCAGCATAATAAACAGATGTCTCTACAGATCAGCATTAACTAGGCTGCCTGCCGTTTATAGCACGGTTACTACGATATATAATATATAGTGCAATGTAAATTAGTTTGGTATATAATTATATTTTAAAAGAACATACTGTTACGAATGTCTATTGAAGAATTGGATTATAAACTATGTCTGTGATGCTTCTCGACTTAACAGAAGACACACTTGTGTTTGAAGCAACTAGAAAACAAAGACGAGAATACTTTGGATTTTATAGGCAGTCTCTTTCTCATTGATTTCAGCACACTGTCATTATGAATTAAAACTGTGTGCTGGCAACTGAGACGAGATGAGAGCCAGACTATCTACGTCAAAACTGTTTTGAAGTATACAGAATGTAAATGCTCTGTGAGAGTGTGTGTATGCGTCTGCATGTGTATATGTGTGCATGTATATATATATATGTGTGCGTATTAGTTTATTGCAACTGGCTATCTACCTATGTATCTGTCAAAGTTTCTGTATGTGTGTGTGTGTGTGTGTGTGTGTGTGTGTGTGCGCGTGTGTGTGTGATTATGTATAATATCCAATACATAATACTATATATATATATATAATATACAATGCATATTTTTATATAAATATATATAT
>NC_068984.1:7601672-7605506 GCF_001194135.2 Octopus bimaculoides
CACACACACGTATAGCGAGAGAAAGAGAGAGGGAGATCGATAGATACAAATATATATGTATGTGTATATATATATATATATATATATATATATATATATATATATGTGTGTGTGTGTGTGTGTGTGTGTGTGTTTGTGTATAATAACTTAAAAGCCGCTCAATCGGGCGGCTTTTAAGTTACCTCCTGTGGAGAGCTCTTCATTTGGCCTTGGGCCCAACAATGACACTTCATGCATTATTTTTCAGGCAATGAACAATTTTCATCAAAACAATGAATATAATTTGCTGACTTGAAATGTATTGCAAAGCTGCATAATAAACAACATTCTTTGTTTTCTCATTCAGGGGTCAGTACAAATAGCCTGTTTCTATTCCCTACCCTTGAACAACTAGCCTATAGCTGGCCGTAGGCAACAATTAACTTACCTTTTAGAAGTTCAACGATAATTCTTCTGTCGCTACTTAATTTAAAGACAATAAGATCTACGTAGGACCTTACTTTTCGTCCAAAGAATTATTTGCAATAGCTGGTACCTATTTAAACTCCTGCTTGTAATTAGAAGGAACATTACACCACTGTCGCTAAACACTATTTTAAAGTGCAACTTTTATGATTTGGAATCGCTCTAAACATATTTGACCATAAAGACGTTTGGATTTTAGTATTTTGTAGAATTTTTTAAGGTAATAATAAAATTAGTCGAATCCATAGCCCCGACGGCCCATGGTATGAGAATAGGTCCGACAAATTTTATTAATATCTCAAAAAATACCAAGTTTCCAACATTTTTATGGTAGAAAGTCATGAGAGGTAATATTCTATGATAGAGTGAATTCAATACGTATTTCAGTTCCGAACGTTATGCTGCAGGTGTTATGGTTAAATTACTTGATACAATTATAATATTTGGAGAAAGAGTTTTTCAAAATGCTATTTTAGAAATTACTTTTGGAAATAGTTATAATATTTAGAGAAATAGTTTTTTTCAAAATGTTAGGATTAAGAAAAAAACCATGAATGAAGAATAGTAGAATAGTGAATAGTAGAAGATTCATTGAATAGTGAGAGAAGAGTTAAAGCATGAGGAATAGTAGAAGTGTCATTGAATTGTGAGAGAAGGGTTGAAGCTTGAGGAATAGTGGAAGTGTCATTGAATTGTGAGCGAAAGGTATCGGAGGAGTAATATTGAAAAAGCGTGACACAGTGACAAACTGACATTTGCTTTCGCATATATTATTATGGAAATGTTTGTATGTGTGTGCAGTTGTATATATATATATATATATATATATATATATATATATATATATATATATATATATATATATATATATACATCTATATTCATATATATTAACCACCGATTAACATATATTTTGGGACTGAAAATCTGTAGATGGGGAAAGCTCTTAAACACAACACGAGAATTTCCATCGGAAAGGTTTGTCTACTGCCGTTTCTGTTTTTTTTTAAAAACAAATTCTTTATAATACAAGAAAATCTCTCTCCAAATTTTGTGACTGTCACAAGAATTCTTTACAGAAATTATTTAAACTCACATGCACGCACGTGTATGTTTATCTGTGTGTGTCTGTGTGTATGCGCGTGCGTGTGCGCCATGTGTGTATGTATGTATGCATGCATGTATGCTTTTATCTTTGTATGTATGTATGTAGGTAGGTAGGTAGGTAGATAGGTAGGTATGTGGGTATGTGTTCGTGTGTGTACATATAATGTGTACGTATCTGTGTGTATAAATATATATAATGTCATATTCCTATTTAGTTTTCCTGATTTGCATTCAAATTCATAGCAAAACTTTCCATTAATGTTTTTCCTAAATATATAGAAGATCCACCCGTATTACTTTCAACTTTAAAGTAGAAGGAATTATAAAAATATAGAGAAACTGATCGAACGCTAAAGAAACTAACTACAAAAATTGTGCAAAATAAAATGGTAAAATAAAATTAGGAAAAACGATGGAGCGAATTTACTTCAAAGAATTTTTTGGTCTGAGGAATTTACATACTGAAAGCTTGGTATATTCAAGAATTACTTAAAAATTATCAGTTGAAAATTCCAATTAATATTCGTAGTACTTAAAAACATTAAAGCCGGTTAATGTGAATTTGTATAGCATTCCTGGCCTTTAAGTTGTATGGCAATGGATAAATTGATGGAGAAAGAAATGACAGAAAAATTTTAAGGTGGAGTACTTGCGCAGACTGAAACTGATCCTTAAGTCGAAATGAAACGAAAGGAATAAGATCGAAGCTACCAACGCCTGGGTTGGTTTCACTCACTAGATATGGAGCAAGGGTGATGGCATGGACAGTAGACGAACTAAACAAATTAGGCAGAAAGACAAGGAAGTGGCTAACTAGATATGGGACACTCCACCCAAAAAGTGACACAGACAGACTGTACCAAGAAAAAGAGAGGGAAGGGGATTTATAGGATGCAAACACAGCGTTAGAGCAGAAGAAAACAACATAGTATGGTATATAAAAAATGCTACAGAACCGCTCGTAAGAAGGTCAGCTTTGTGTAGGATGAAAGATTGCAAAGATAAAGAACTATACAAGAAATTGAAAACGAATGAAACTGAAAATAGGTGGGTAAAGAAAAGAATACATAGACAATTTCATCAGAATGTGATTAGGGCAGAATTTGTGGACAAAATGGTGAAACCGTATGGCATAGTAGCAGTCAATGTACGCCACTAGCCCAGAAGGAATATAAGAGACGCCACGACAACACAGCAAGGTTTGTCCATTGGACACTTTGCAACAAGTATGGACTTGATAGAGCAAAAGTGTGGTACGACCATAAACCCGAAGGCATCATCGAAAATGTCAATGAAAAGATACTGTGGGATTTTATGATTCACTGCGACCATGAGGTAGAGAATAGGAAGCCGGACATAGTCTTAATTGAGAAAGAAAGCAAACTATGCTGGATCATAGCTATAGCTTGCCCAGCTGACAACAAGGTATGCGATAAGGAAGAAAGAAAGGTCGATAGATATGACAGGTTAGCTTGGGAGATTAAGTAGTTGTTGTCGATGAAAAGGTGGTAGTAGTATCAATAACTGTCGGAGCCCAGGGAACAGTGAGTAAAAACCTGAGAAGTACATGGAACAAATAGGGGCTGCAATAAGGCTGGAGCACTTGCAGAAAACAGCACTGCTTGGAACCGCTCGAATACTCGGGAAGGTGCTCGAAAAATAAGGGTTGTTACCTTAGTTCACTGGTAATGAACAGTTGACACCATAGTACATCTCCAGTGTTAGAAGCTGTGGAAAAGAAATGGTATAATAATAATAATAATAATAATAATAATAATAATAATAATAATAATAATAATAATAATAATAATAATAATAAAGCGTGTTAACTGGAACGACTCATGTACTGAGAAGAGCATTATGAAAACAACATCCATTCATGATTTCTTTTTTTTAAATACATATTTTACCTGTGAATTTGTGTGTGTAAACTGGGAATGCATACAACGAGTTTCTCTGCACTAGGTGTACGGAAAACACTCGGCGAGAAATAGAAGAAAATTTGAAGAAAGAAGAAGAAAAAAAACAACATAATAATAATAACATTTCAAGATTCAAGTTCCTCTTCACGAAGGTAAAGAGATTAGAAGAGCGGGACTGTTATTTATAATAGAGATAGAGATTTACTCTGTTTATTAAAATGAAGACGAAACGAATGAACAAAATTTCGACTCTGCGTGTGCCTTTCAAAATATAGAATGAAATTAAATTCAAAGATAGGAAACCCTGAAACAATAACAACAACAACAACAACAACAAATT
>NC_068984.1:7608597-7609887 GCF_001194135.2 Octopus bimaculoides
TATATATATGCATGTATATATGTAATTATGTATGTATGCATATATAGGTGCGGTTGTGTAGCAAAAAGCTTGCTTCACAACCACATGCTTCCGGAGTCATTCCCACTGCGTGGTACCCTGGGTAGGTGTCTTCTACTAGAGTCTCGGTGCAGAGCAAAGACTTGTGAGTAGATTTGGTAGACGGAAACTGAAAGAAGCCCGTCGTGTATACATATGTGCGTGTATGTGTGTGTGCGTGTGTATGTTTGTATCTTTGTGTCTGTGTTTGTCCCCTCCACCATCGCTTCGGAACCGATGTTGATGTGTTTATGTCCTCGAAACTTAGCGAGGTTTACAAAGAATAAGTTGTGGGGTCGATTTGGTCGACTAAACGCGGTGCTCTAGCATGGCCGAAGTCAAATGACTGAAGCGTGAAAAAGAGCAACACACACACACACACAGACATATATGTATAAGGCAAATAATAAAAAAATAACATATATGCGTACACAAAAACAGACAAACCCACACATATAAATACACGCGCGCGCACGCACACACCACACACATAAACACACACACACACACACACACACATATGTGCGAGTGTTTCTGATCGACCAAACCACTTCTTGTTCACCGGTGATGAGCTCTTTATGTCACCGTTCTACAAAAGCCCGATAGAAAAGATACCAGACTCAAGAAATAAGCACCGGGGTAGTGCTCCAGCATGGCAGCAATCCAATGACCGAGACTAGTAAAAGATAGATATATAACAACTGATAATCTCACATAGTAAAAATACAATAATCACCATTCCTATTCGTTGATATTAGTCATTTCACTCTTTACACCAACTGATATCTTTCTCACTATTATCTCATGCTTGTTTCAGTCGTTCAACTGCGGCCATGCTGGGGCACGGCCTTGAAGATTTTTCGACGGATCAATCAACCACACTACTTTGGATGTGCCTTTTTTTTGTTTTGTTTTAAACCTGGTAATTACTCTATGGGAAACTTTGCCGAATTGCTAGATCAGAGGGCCATAAACACACCAACACCGGTTGGCAAGCAGTTACTGAGACGGCCAAACGCAGATACAGAGACACACACATTAATATCTCTGTTTATATATGCATGTATGTATGTATGTATATATGTATGTAAGTATGTATGTATGTATTTATGTATGCATGTATGTATGTTTGCATGCATGTATGTATGTATATATGTTTGTATGTATGTATGGATGTATGCATGTATGTATATATATATATATATATATATATATATATATATACATATATAT
>NC_068984.1:7609979-7612188 GCF_001194135.2 Octopus bimaculoides
ATATATATATATATATATATATACATGCACACACACAGATATATGTATGTATATATGTATACATATATAAGTATGTATGTACGATGGGCTTCTTTCAGCTTCCGTTCACCCAATCCACTCAAAAGGTTTTCGTCGACTCGAGGCTATAGTAGGAGACACTTGCTCAAGTTGCCACGCATTGGAACTGAACCCTTAACCAAGTAGTTGTGAAACCAAGTTCTCACTACACACCCACGCCTATATAGTTTATAATACGTGTGTATATATTTATACGCTGCTCCTAAAATAAGCCAATATTCCTCGATGTATACAAAATTCATGATCCCGATTGTGATTCTAACCTCTGCGTGGCTAGAGACTGAAATTTAATATGGAAGCTTCTAACGGCTTCAATAGGATTACTCCATCTATCCCCTCTTATTAGAAAAGCCCTTCAGCTTTTCTTTCTTCCTTTTACTGTTCCATAAATATGTTTCTGCTGAATCCCGTTAAGGCTCGCCAGTTTCTTCGATGATAGAAGCTAAAATGCGTTTAATGTTGCGAGTCGGAGTATCGGAATTATAATATGTAAATTGTTTCCCTTTATTTTATATTGTATATTTATGTATGCAACGCGTGGGAATAAAGAAGAATGTATATAAGCAAAGATACAAAATAAAACAGAATAGAATGTTTTGGTGGAAAAGGATTCTCACGTATGCATAGCGATTATCACATGTAAAAAAGATATTAAGAATTTGAATAAATATTTTTTCGCATTCAGGAAACCGGATAAATAGAATCCAAAATCATGTTGGCAACATAACAGAAAATTTTCCAAGAAACATTAGCACACATGGAAATTAGAATGGCGCAATGTAAAATTTGAATATTCTTCACTTAATATTCTTCACTTAATGTAAGTATCAAGGAAAAAAACCGAAATGTACTCGAAAACAACGAGAGGAATTTTTTTTAAATACATAAGCACGGTCGATTTACTTCAGCGTTTCTTCGATAAAAGGTCATGATGACTGTTAAATTCGAGAATCAAACAGGAGGTATGCTGCGATCAAAACCAACTGGTTGCCGGTAGATTTTACTGTGCCTTGATATAGTTATCGTAAGAGAAGATCTATATATTAACCCGTCTTTGAAAATAGAAGATTATCAGGCAAAAAGCCTTCAGATATCAAAGGATTGATATGCGTTCTGCATGATGACGATATTGTGAAGAAATCAGGAAGTAAATATGGGATAAAAGACAAAAGCAAAACGCATAAATTGTTGATTTTTATTATTTTGTTTACTTCAAAACGATTTCTCTTGCTGATAACAAATTTCTTCATCTTTGATGTTATAACTGAATAGCTTAGCATTCGACAATGTTAAAATCAGTATTATTAAGATGGAGAATGGATAAAGTCAACAGAACACAGCCTATTTATCAGTCATGTTGTTGGTGCATGTGATTTAATAGGGAGAAAGAAATAATGAAACAAAACTACGAAAACGATATATCAGAACATAAATAAAGCCATGAGTTATGAATAAATAAACATATACCGACTCTCATGTATTCTTTCTAGCTTCTACCTGTTACTTGTTTCAATCGTTAGACTGCGGCCATACTGAAGCAACGCATTGAAGAATTTGTAGTCGAATGAATCGACCCTTCTACATTTTTTAAAGCCTGGTGCTTATTCTATCGGTCTTTCAACCTAACCGCTAAGTTTCAGAGATGTGAATGTCAGTAGTCAAGCGGTGATGGAGAACAAACACAGACATAGAAACGCACAAACACACACACACACACGCACACATCCATGTAAATGTGTGTGTGTCTGTGTGTGTGTCTGTGTGTGAACGCACGCGCAAATCCACATGCAAGGCTTAGGTGGATCCGAAGCTGCAGTAAAAAGACTTGCCCAAGGTACCACGTAGTGGGACCGAAGTATTAATGTTATTGTTAGACCAGTAGGCACCTTTTATCGCAGCTGGGAATGATGAAGATCTAAATAGTAGGCCGCATTTACATTTATATATATATATATATATATATATTGCTTCCCAACCACATAGTTCCGTGTTCAGTCCCATTGTGTGTCAGCTTGAGAAAGTCTCTTTCACTATAGCCTCGAGCTAACCACAGTCTTGGGAGTGGATTTGGTAGACAGAAACTGAAAGAAGCTCGTCGTATATATATATATATATATATATATATATATAT
>NC_068984.1:7612929-7613744 GCF_001194135.2 Octopus bimaculoides
CCAGTATGCAACTGGTACTTAATTTATCGACCCTGAAAGGATGAAATGCAAAACCGACTTCGGCGAAATTTGAACTCAGAACGTAAAGACAGACTAAATACCGCTAAGCATTTCGCCCGGCGTGCTAACGTTTCTGCCAGCTCGCTGCCTTATAAGGAAAGAAATAATAGGCAGGATTAGGGCAGCAAGTTTAAAGGAAGCACTTTAATCGTTCCGGTCGAACCCCAGTAGTTAACTGGTACTCCGTTGCACCGATAACGAAAGAATGAATTATACAGTTGACCTCGATGGTATTTTCATCTTCAAACCTCAAAACATAAAAATCCATATCTAAATACCACAAGGTATTTTGATCGAACATCTAACGATTCTACAAACCTACATCTCCGAAAATATGAAATGCATTATCTATAAATAAATATGTAATAATAATGAAAAATCAAAGAATCGCATACGAAGCAGAAGGTCTAATATAGAAAACAGATATAGGATCTGGTCGTTCATCTGGGAATGATGCAATCTGGGATTGATTTTAAAGCAAGAAAGTAAATCAGTAAATATTAACTGATCTGTGAGAGAGGCACAACAGGCATAGATTCTATAACAAACTGGAATCTACGGAGGAAATGGAAGGAGAGATTTAAACTGAACCAATATTTACCAAACACAGAATAAGCTGTTAAAAGGAATCGGCAGTGCATGTATGGAAGGGAACAAATATGGCGACAGAAATAATATTAGCATAATCAGCACTTTATACACACACACACACACACACACACACACACACACACACACACACACACACACACACA
>NC_068984.1:7617605-7623850 GCF_001194135.2 Octopus bimaculoides
ATATATATACATATATATATATACATACGTATGTATGTAAGTATGCATGAATGTATGTATGTATGTATGTATGTGTGCATGCATCTATGTATGTATGTATGTATGTATGTATGTAATATTCCCATCCTTTCTTGGCTCATCAATATTTGCGATAGTTATCTCAATGAATGTTCGAATGATTGGAATAATCTCGTGAAGGTCATTACCAACGTAATAACTTCGAGTTTTCCATCTGTGATTTGAAACAAACTGGAACGAGAGTTTCAAAAACCATTCGGAAGGTAGATACACAGTCGAATCAAAGCAAGAGTGTATGAATTCCTTGAAGAAGGCAAAAAAAAAAAAAAACTGCACATATCTTGAATAAATATGGACAATCCTCAGAAGACATTTATACACAACATAAGTGATTATTTCTTCATTGAAGGACATATTTTAAGACAGTTGAAATTAAGGGCTAGATGGGCGTTAGGACGATCGTCGTGCCTGTCGAAGGAATGATCCTTTAGTATGCATATGTAGATTATTAGAATGTGATAGATCATAATTTTGTACAAAGAAATTCTGCAGATTGATAAGGCCTGATGCAAAAATATCATTGATTTATTTCAATCAGCTGCATTTTCCCGACATTTTTACATGAGAAAAACAACGTTTCAATTGTTCTGATATAATTGACCGCCAATATAGTTGTAATGATTTCCTATGGCCTTTGATTCATGTGAACGTGTCTTGACGCCAGTTTTCCTTCGATACCAATCGATACACAGTTGCAATCAAATACAACAGAATATTTGAAGGATGTTGCCGGAAAAAAAAAGAGAGAAAATATCAATAAGCCGCCACGTTGATTTCTAGTACAGTTTAGTAATTTCTAGTAATCTCATACCATATGATGGCATATCAACACGAATGATATTACGCATACACGCTCGCGTGCACCAACACATACTCAGACATGCATGTGAAAACAAACACACTTAAACATACATTGATACAGAAATATAGAAACAAACACGGAGCACACATTCACACGTACATACACACACATGCACGCGTAGATACACACAGGCACAGGCACACATACACACTCTTACAGGCGGCACATACACAAACAATCTCTCCTACAGGAATACTATTACTTTTATTAAAAAGTCGTTTGTCCAGATATCACTTTTACTTCATTTTCTCTCTTATTATACCTATATATATATGAGTGTGTGTGTGTGCGTGTGTGTGTGCGTGTGTGTGCAGGCATGTGTGTATGTGTGAGCGCGCATGCGTCTGTGTGTGTGTAAGTGTGCGTGAGAGAGAGAGAGAGAGCGCGTGCGTGTATGTGTATGTATATACATATATATCTACATGTATAGGGAGAATTCGCAAAAAAGAAAAAAACAAAAAGCGAAGACAGGTGGTGTAGAAAACAAATAGATGTATTAGTATAACTCTCGGGAATTGAAAAAGTCTTTAACGTTTCGAGCCTACGCTCTTTTCCACAGAAAAGAACACAGAATGAAACAAGGAGAGAAACATATATATATATATATATATATATATAAACATTCCCTCAATACACACAAGAGAAAAAAGCTAGGTCAGTTCCTCCTCAACTTTTTGCGAACTCTTAAATATATTTCCTGGGTATATATATACATATTTTACCAAATCCTTTTTGTTATAACAATGTTGTAAACTGTTTCAAACATATTCTTATTATCATTATCAAAGAATGTATACATGTATTTTGATACTTAAACTGTTTCTAACATTTTCTATTATTATCAAAGAATATGTATATGTATTTTTCCATATATGTATTTTCATACTTACACTGTTTTTAACATTTTCATCTTATTATCAGAGAATGTGTGATAATCAGTATGTAACACTACAAAGCTCATACAAAGCTTTATACTTTAAATATATTCCTCTTATTATCATCAAAGAATGTATATATGTATTTTAATACTCAAACTGTTTTTTAACATTTTCTATTATTCTCAAAGACTTTTGATAATCTTTTTCTAAAAAAGTGAAACCGGTTAAGTGAATAAATATCTTTAAAATAAGTGCATTTTCAAACCTTCTTTCACATATATATATATATATATACACACACACAAGAAGGTGTGATAAACCGGCTTTAATTACAAAGTACAACATTTGTTTCTGTGCAGTTCGCACCACTTGCAAGTTAATGAGTTTTCATTCTCATACGGTTACATGAAATTATATTACATCCAGCAATAGTTGTGTGCCGGTGCTTCATCAGGTACCTTGTAGCCCCTTCACATAAACAAATGTTCCAATTTGTAATTAAAGCCCGTTTATTCCATCTTTTTGTATCAACTTTTATATAAATTCTATCTACGAACGTAGTTCCACATGTTTACCCTTGTCATGGAATAAACATGCTGTATGATGGCGTATGGTAGCCAATAAAATGTATAGGAGCTTTTAAATAAATGTCGTATGGTTCCTACCCAGATGTTATTGAATATATAGTCTATTGTTCCACGATGGTAAGATCAACAAAATATATGCACCATCTGGTGAGAGATAAATGTTATTCAATAAATATATGGTTCTATGTGCTATTATAAGTTTTATGCGACGAAAGCATGCCAGACACTACTTTTTAATACATCTGGTGTCTCGGTGCAATCTTCAGGCAATGCCGTTTTCTCTTTCTTTTTTAGATGCTGCTTGAAGATTGAGTGAGACACTAGACGAGATAAAGATACTGCCTAGCATGCTTTCATCGCATGAAACTGATAATAGCACATAAAAACATATATTGTGTTAGTTAAATAATATATATATATATACAAACACACATACATGCACACATACATACAAACGTATGAATACGTGTGGCCGAATTCTGGTCAGTCGAACCAGTTGGTGGGTGTTCACATAATGAGCTGAAGCGGTGAGCTGTAAAGTTACCGGAAAGAAGGCCTCGGATCGGTGCACATTCTCTCGTGATGACCTCTGGCATTGGGTATGCGGAGTTTTCGACTAACTGCATTTCCTCTACTTATCTATCCAGGCTCTCAATATATATATACATATATATATATATATATATATAATGCAAACAATTTTCTTTCTCATCTTTCCATTGGATTATTCACTCCTCCCCAAAGCCGTTGACTGCATAATCATCGTTAAACTTGGATTTTCTACACCTGAAGAATTCCGGCTTTGATTTGGAATCCGCTAGTGCTGATTGCCTGCTATTCGGGTACCTCAACATGCGATGTCATGGCAAATTTGGAAATCTGAGAGAGGGAATACATGAAGCCAGGCTGCGGCAGCCAATGGTGCCTCTCCGAGAAGACATTATTAGTGAGTGGAGTATCTTAGGCAACTGTCATGGGGTCACTTCCGTTTGTGGTAACCCTCTCAGTTATGCCAGTCTTAGTTGCGATGTTTATGACGCGTAAGTAGCAGAACATCAAGATTATTCTGGATGCTAATCTCTACAGAAAGATTAAGATACCATATATAAATGGACTGCTGAAAACTAAACCCAATCAACTATCGAAAAATTCCAACCCTTCCTCCAGCAGCCTACTTACTCTAACATACCGCAACAAAGATACTTTGCACCAAAACGAGCGTTAATTCCATAATTCCAGAGTCAAACACAATGCACGACCTGGGAATTAATGAGGAACGATGCATCGTTTCACGTGGATTCTAAGAATGTGCAGACCAAGGGACCAGGAAATTAGGCTGGTCCTATGGAGAACATTGATCTTCAGCCGTCCAAAATACTTTTAATTATGGTCACTCACCCCTGGCGTCAAATTAATAAAGGAACTGGAGGCAGTTGAACGGAAATATACCAAGATTGCGTCAATGGAATATTTGAATTACTGAAAGATAGCGAAAGAAGAC
Source organism: Octopus bimaculoides (assembly GCF_001194135.2). NCBI lineage: Eukaryota > Metazoa > Mollusca > Cephalopoda > Octopoda > Octopodidae > Octopus > Octopus bimaculoides. Next base: position 7,621,512 of record NC_068984.1, read on the forward strand.
GGGGAAGGTTCGCTGTGATATACATATGGAAGATATAGGGGTTGGCACCAAACTTTGACATCCTTATCTATACAAGGCCCCCAACAAGATGTCACTGCACTGTTACATATTTCCCAACTATTCTGTCTAGTATAAGGACCAGTTACAGCAATGGCTTGGGGTTCAAACCTACAGCTATTTAATATCATGCCAAACACCTGGCAGGACTACATCGAGTGGGGATAGCTGTTTTTAAACTCCTTGATTTTCTGCTGTCTCAGATCTCACATAAAGCTACATTACGGCAAGAAACTAAGACGGAACAAGCATATCAAACTCACTTCTTCATCAAAAGCCAACGACAAAGGGATGGTCTTCGAAAAGTATTCATAGTGACAATGCACCAGCATGGTTACAACGTATAGGCCGAAACGCATAAAAGAATGTGCGTGTGTGTGTGTGTGTGTGCGCGGGTGGACGCGTGTTCCTGCTTCTACAAGATAAGGGAAACGGTGACTTCAGAGTTTCAGCCAGCAAGCCTTTCTTGAAGAGTCCCGCGAAGGCAAGAAACCCGAAACCTCGAAGTCACTACCATTTCCCTCTTTGTAAAACTATAATAAACGTGTACACTGGCCCCCACCAAAAAAACCCAAGAAAGTATTGAGTAATTCTTTAGTTTCATCTTAATTATTCTCTTTCATTTATGGTAAACGCATCACAAAAAACAAACACACTCGCACACACACACACACACACAGACACATATACATATAAATATACAATATAAATACCGAGAATGATAACTATGTTTTGCCGATGATTATCTTCGAGGGGAAACCTTAAGAAACCGCCATTCGGCGAAATATCGAAATAAATGTGAAAATTTCCTTTGTATAAACATTAATGTTACGCATCACAAATTCCTATCAACTGCCGCTTCTCTTAATGTTTTGATGTATACATGTATACATACAAAAATAAATACAAAAAATACGTACACACACATAACATACATACATAAACGTATATATGTTTTGAGTATAAGAAAGGGAAAGACAACTAGGCGAGTTTTCAATTAGGCAACAGATACAATACACACATTTATATATCATTAGTAAGTATGTGAGTAAGAGCCTACGAACCTGTATATGCATGTAGATATATATATATATATATATATATATATATATATATATATGATGATGATGTCTAACGGATATATTCTAGCTGTTTCCGAGTTACAGCATCATCGATTGCATTTATGCTGCACAACATTAAAACTTTTGTGAAACTTCAATTTACTTTTATTTCAGATGAAAGAAAATAATACTTATAAAGAAATCTGCTGCTGGGTAACATTCCCAACACGTGTGTACGTGCGTGTGTGAGTGAGTGTACGGTGCCTCTTTATGTGTATGTGTGTGCGCGCTCGTTTGTTTGTGCGTATCATTCAGTACACACAAGGTTTAAATTCGAGCCACCACTTGTTTCATGCTTCCAAAATTATGATGGCTGAACAACCTTCTAATGCGTCGTAGCGTGCCGTGTATTACCCGAAACTATGTAGATTCTATAATACGACACACACGCTCACACGCACGCAAACACGCATACACAAGCATGCATACATTAATCAACATATACATATATATATATTTACTGTCGCTGGTTTAGGTTAAACTCGTAACAGTGATAAATTCAGTAAATGTATTACTCGAATGTGTTCCTATATTTCCTATGACGAGATTATTCAATTGATTGACCTGAAGAAACTTCAACATGCGATACGCAATGTCACAGGCAACCGTTATGTTACCTGCATATACACATAGTTATATGTTCACGCATGCATACACAATTGCACTCAGACACACCCACACACAGCGAATATCTATTTCTAAGATTTTACGGCTTTCCCCGAGATGGTAAGTTAATTTCTTTGCTCGTAGCCCGATTTCTGTTGTGCTTGTTATTTTTCCAGTGATTGGTTGTTTTCTTAGAGGATTTTTTGACTCCGATTTTCACAAGAATGCTGGGACCGTGTGTGCCCAGTTATAATTATAAATTGATTATAACATTTTATATATGCGTATACATACATATGCATGTATATATATATAGGGGAGAATTCACAAAAGAAAAAACAAAAGACGAAGACAGGTGGTGTACACAACAAACAGATGTATTAGTATAACGCTCGAGGAATGAAAAAGTATTTAACGTTTCGAGCCTACGCTCTTCCACAGAAAGGAAGACGGAAAGAAACAAGGAGAGAAAAATGTGTATAGTGGTCAGCGATCTATCATTGCGAATATATGTATATATATATACATATATATTTAAATATATATATATATATA
>NC_068984.1:7623860-7628895 GCF_001194135.2 Octopus bimaculoides
ATATATATATACACGTATGCAATGCATACATATATATATATATATATGTGTGTGTGTGTGTGAGTGAGTGAGTGTGTGTGTGTGTGTGTGTGTATTTTTCAATAAACAAAGTATATATTTTTATGAGCTGCTAGTATGTTCATGGGATTAAAATGACTTAGACAGCATTTTATAACATGTCTGCTGGTCTTCTCGTAATCCTGAGGTTCTGCTCAGATGACATAAGCAGGTAAAGCAGGGCAGACGATAGAACGAGAGAAAATACGAGAAAATCGAAAAGGAAGTCGATGTAAAATATGGAAAATTGAAAACACCGAAAATCGAAAATGAAAAAAGGTGGAGAATTAGAATTATGTCCTCTTTGATCGTAAAGATGTAAGGCTGAATGGATATGGGCCTAGAGATTGCGGTACTGATGCTCAATTCGAAGACGTTAGATTTTCCATTTCGCCAACAGGAACTTATCCATATCTCTACATTCGCTAAAAATTTCAGTTCTAGAAATCAGCAGTGCAGTGAAGATCTTAGATCGAAAAGATCACTCAGAGGGAATGCATTTTTTGTTGATCTTACCATCACGAAACAGTATACTATACTTATGTATATATATAATTCTTTTTTGAAGACGTAGTTATAATAATAGCGAGTAAATATTGATTTAAAAGCGCTTTGCATAGAAAATACGTAAAGATGGCAGTTTTTTTACCATTGTTTCAAAGCAATCCTTTGAAATTCTCTCTCCATTTTAGAAATTTTATTCTAACCAGCAAGAATTCTATGTTGTTGAGGTCATGAGAATTTATAAGCCTTGTGCCACTGTGTAGCACTTAGTATTGGGACTGATATACCTTAAATTAAATAAAGCTATAAATATTAGTGTCTAAATATTGAGATATTAATTTATTTGCTTTTAAGATACATATAAAGGCCTATAACTTATTCTCTTGAAGTTTATAAGAGAAATAATGAGTTCCCACGAACGTTTTCCTCAACGATCTTTGTTTATTTCAAAACTTGTTTATTGCATACGACATATAATGAGTGATGACGAAATCACTCAGATTGTACTTATACCATGAAATATATATATATAAACATTTGTGTGTGTGTGTGTGTGTGTGTGTGTGTGTGTGTGTGTGTGTGTGTGTAATGTGAGAGAGAGTAGGAAGATAGATAGATAGATAGATAGATAACATTTCATGATTATGGGATCTATATCCGAGCTACATCAGATTTCATGCTCGGAAAGCGCTATGCTGGGAAGAGCCTGTATAGTGTACTGTGCTCGATTGAGCAACCGTTCCGGTTCAGATAACATTGCTGCCACTTGAAGGAATACAAGAAAAGAAAAAGAAAATAAATGATAAGAGACATTTTAAATTAAAGAACGATATTTGTGTCGCGCTGTACTGAGTCTTACTTCCTGATCCTCTCAACGACCAAAGAGTACGCTGCATACATACATCGCATGCATACAGATAAGTGTGTGTTTGCGCGCGCGTATGTGTACGAGCGAGTGAGTGTAGTGTGGTGTGTGCGCGCGCGTGTAGTTTATATATATATATATATATATATAGGAGCACTCCGTCGGTTGCGACGACGAGGGTCTCAGCTGATCCGATCATCGGAAAAGCTTGGTCGTGCAATTAACGTGCAAGTGGCTGAGCACTCCACAGACACGTGTAATCTTAACGTACTTTTCAAGCAGATTCAGCGTGATACACAGTGTGACAAGGTCGGCCCTTTGAAATACAGGTCCAACTTATTTTTGCCAGCTATGTAGACTGGAGCAACGTGAAATAAAGTGCCTTGCTCAAGGATACAACTCGTCGCCGGGAATTGAACTCACGCCCTTATGCTCGTCAGCCGAATACCCTAATCACTAAGTCACGCGCCTTCCCTATATATATATAATTAACATAATATGGTAAAAATTCGATATTAATTAATATCAATTTAATACCAGGAAACTAGCACATTAAAAGAATCAGAAGGTTCATGAAAAATTTTTTTTCGAGATCCTAAAATGATTATAGTACTTGTGTATATAAGATTGACCAGTGACCGGTCTGTCAAAATGCTAGAAGAAGCTCACTTGCTTCTTCTAGCATTTTGACAGACCGGTCACTGGTCAATCTTGTATACGCAAGTATATATATATATATATATGGGAGAATATACAAATAATAACAACAGACGAGGACAGGTGGTGTAAATAACAAAAGGATATATTAGTATGACGCTCGGGAATACGGAAAGTCTTTGACGTTTCGAGCTACGCTCTTCAACAGAAAGAATACGGAGACAAGGAGAAAAACACGTATGTATATATATATATATATATATATATATATATACATACACGTTTTTGTGTTCATGGGTGCGTTTGATTATGTGTCTGCCTGTTGAACGAAAAGAATTATGAAAACATGGAAGAACAAAAAACATATATGAATGAAAAATACGCGTTAAATCTCGAAGTGTATCCTCTCTTTTTTGTTTTCTTTAATGGAGACCTTCCCAGCGTCTAAACAAACTAATCAGAAGAGACGGCCACTATAGAAAAAGGCTCGTGAATTCATTGAACTAAAATCTATATGCATCGAATGTGTCAATAACTCATAGAAAGGAAGAGAATGCTGTACAAATGTACATCTTAATGGATGCCGCTTGAGTAGATTAATTGTCAAAGCAGATGGCAAATCATTTTGTGACATGCTTCTAAATGCTTTCCATTGAAATAGTTTTAGATCACTCACTGCCTACCACGTATTATGGGATTATGTAATTAATCTACTTTTGATGCATATTCGCTTGTTTTAGATGATTCTCTGTCTTGTATTAAATGTGGTTTATTTTGAATTTCGGAGTTCACTTTGTAATTTCTAGGTTAATGAATGAATTTGGTAATACTTTGAGTGAAATATAGAACAGGAAATGAAATACTTGAAAGTTAGCGGTGTGGTTCTGAAGCTAGGTTTGCAGCATTTTGGTTTCGGCTTCACAACCACTGCCCAGCGGTGACCTGGACGACGAGTGTCGTGTACTTATAGACTCAAGCATACCAAAGCTTTATGAGTAAATTTGGTTCACAGAAACTGAGTGGAAGCCCGTCTTGTGTGTATATAGATAGATAGATAGATGGACAAACAGACAGACGGGTAGACAGACAGAGAGATATACAGACAGAGAAATATACAGACAGACAGATATATATATATAAATAATTTTTTTTCTCCGTGTTTTTCTCCTTGTTTTCTCCGTATTCTTTCTGTTGAAGAGCGTAGCTCGAAACGTTAAAGACTTTCCGTATTTCCGAGCGTCAAACTAATACATCCTTTTGTTGTTTACACCACCTGTCCTCGTCTGTTGTTGCTTTTTTTCGTACATTCTCCCATATATATTTATATACTGAGGGTGACAAATTGAATATTAATTTCAATTTAAAACCAGTGGTCTAGCATATAAAAAATCTGAAAATTTAGAAAAATTGTATTACATGCGTATAAGAAGGGATGACCACTAGGTGGACATCCGATATGCTAGAAAGAGGTCATTAACGACCCAAACACAAAAGAAAAATCATATTCTCCAGAAAAAATTCACCAAAATACCAGAGCTTAGGCGGGCAGGACAAACAGACGGGTAGACAAGCAGATAGATATACAGGCAGACAGACAGATGGATAGACAGACAGACATATAGATAGATAGATAGATAGATAGATAGATAGATAGATAGATAGATAGATAGATAGATATGAGTGTATATGTTTGTGTCTGTGTTTGTCACACTCTCCCTGCACCGATTGACAACCGGAATTTGGTCCAATCGTTTACGTTCCTGTGACACAGGGATTCAGCAAATGAGAGCCAGCAAAATAAGTGCCAGTCTTAAAAACCCAACCCAGTTCTTCGACTGCAACGCTTCAAAGCCTTGTCCCTGCATGGCTGCTCTCCAATAACTGAAGCAAGCAAAAGATAACAAATTTTCGAAAGCTACGACAAAGGAATTATCAAAATTCTTCATTATTTCACGCTGTTGATAATACATTTTAGAAAATGAATTTCTCTCACTAAATATGTCTGAGGTTTTGGGTCAAATTTTGCTAAGAGCCATTATCGCTTACGTCTTACTTGTCGTTGGCGCTGTTATAGAAGCGTTCGCCATTCAAAAAGGGGGAAAAATGCTTTGCATTCTAAAGGATTATTCCTCATAAAACCATAAACAAATATACCAAACTCACTTATTCCATTAACGCATTCAGATATATCATGGAAACCACAATACCAATACGCCATAACTAGTCTCCTTTTTTTATTATTATTTTGGCTTTGATAGATTTTTTTCCCTTCTTTCACTTGGTAGAGTTAAGTGAGAGACATGTTTAATAAATCTTGTTTTGTATGATGTTATTCCACACCAGACATTATATAATTCTTAGAACCAGCCTTACCTCGCTTTTATCTCAAATTGCTAGTTATTATTGTTGGTGTTGTTGTTGGTGTTGTTGCTGTGCTTTTTGTTGTTGTTGATTTACCATTTGTTTAGTTGTCTTTCATGTGGAGGCTTCCTGTGATTCCATCGTTTCTCCAAAGTATGATTATATTTGAGTTGCTCAACGAAGTTTTATGCTGTTTGATCTTTCGTTGCAGGATTCTTTTAAAGATCGGTAGAACACACTTGCACGCGCTTTGTCGTTGTGGAGAGACTGATGTGTGTAGAACATATAACACATACATACATAAATACATACATACATATACATATATATATATAATATATTTGTATATGTAAGTATATATACACCCATAGATGATATACGTATATAGATATGTACATATATATATATATATATATATATATATATACACACATATATATACGTAGATATGTATACATAGATATAAATATATATATATATACATACATACATACGTATATATATATATATATATATATATATATGTATGTATGTATGTATATATATATGTATGTATATATATATATGTATATATATATATGTATATATATA
>NC_068984.1:7630679-7631105 GCF_001194135.2 Octopus bimaculoides
AAAGTTGTAACATATGAACATATTTTTTTAGTTGATTCAGTTATTTGACTGCGACCATGCTGGAGCACCGCCTGTAGTCGAGCAAATCGACCTCAGGACTTATTCCTTGTAAGCCTTTTTTGCCGAACCGCTAAGTTCCGGGGACGTAAACACACCAACATCAGTTGTCAAGCGATGTTGGGGGGACAAACACAGACACAAAAACATATACATATACATACATATGTATATATATAGAAGGGCTTCTTTCAGTTTCCGTCTACCAAATCCACTCACAAGGTTTTGGTCTGCCCGAAGCTATAGTAGAAGACACCTGGCCAAGTTGCCACGCAGTGGGACTGAACCCGAACCACGCGGGTGGTAAGCAAGCTACCTACCACACAGCCACTCCTGCGCCTATGTTAACCTATATATATATATATATAT
>NC_068984.1:7631797-7642921 GCF_001194135.2 Octopus bimaculoides
ATATATATACATGCTACTACTACTATTAATAATAATATAATAACGAAAGAATGAATGAGACCTCGAAGAATTGCCGCCAAGCCTTTTGCTCGACGAGCAAATGATACCGCCAGCTCGCCACTGTAACCAATAAAACTGTTATTGATCGCAGGTCGAAAATTTGGGGGGGGGGCAGAGATTGTGTAGAATGTTTTTGGGGAGGGTATCATTCCTTAAACCATGTTGTAGATATCTGATCTGTAATTCCAGCATAACTTCCTTTGTTCTCTGTATTCTAATGTCAAAACTATTGACCACGTCCATACTTCATATGAATAACGAAATAATGAAATATTTAAATTCTTTCGGAATAGAGATTGGTTAGTGAACAGAACCTGGACTTGCTGTTGTAGTTCAAGAAAAAGTATTTTACCTTCAGTGTAACGTGCCACCTCACTAATGTAATCTCCACTAGCATATGCGCTATCAAGCCATAGGCGTTGACCAGATCCACTGCAACACAGCAAGGTCCCTCTTTTCCTGGTGTGCTAGCTGTTTTAATACGCTTGTGCTGAAGTCATCCAGGAACTTCTAATATACCTTTCTTTACACAACAAACGTGACATTCAGGAGGTTCACGAACTTCTGCAGTGAAAGTCAGAAGATGAATCTTTGACATTACATTCACTTCTATTCTTTGTGTTGCAGTAAATCCTATTTCGCCACAATTGCCTTTTATCAAGTAGTTCTCCACTTAACTTTCCATTTCTCATGCTAAAGATATACTTCAGTTTCTCATGCTAAAGATATACTTCAATGTCTCATCAGATGACAGTATCTTGCACCATAAAATGCTTGGAAACCTTGTTGCTGTTCCTCGTATATATATCTATTTTGTATAATTTTCCCATTATATACATACATACATACATACATGCATACACACATATATATGTGTGTGTGTGTGTGTGTGTGTGTGTGTATGCTTGATCGCTAAACCCACACGTTATATTTTACTCTCTCTTTCTCTTTGTTTATTTTCTCGTATCTCTTTCCTTTTTGTTGAAGCTCAGAAGGTAAACGACTTTCTCACCCTCCTGAGCGTCAAACTAATACACCTGTCACCCTCTTTTATTTTTCTGTAAATTTCATCTATATGAATATATGTGTGTGTATATATATATATATATATATATATATATATATATATATATATATATATATACATATGCATCAAACCAGGAGACAGAAAAAAAATTGGTATTATTTATTCACCATTACACATGTTTCATTTTATAATAGTAGTTACAAAATTGCACGTGTCGGAGAAACAAGTAAGAAGTCCCCTGTTAGAAATCCTTCAGACAGAGAATCAAATAATCCAAAATTTACATTTGGATGAAGCTCATGAAAAATATACAAATATCTACGTGCTGACGCCGTTAAACTTCCATTGAATTATTTCATACTAAGTTAATGAAGATATGGAAACATTGTATTGCATAGACAGGAGTGTCACTCTGTGTGAATAATGCATGGAACGATCATGGCTGGACAGACCTTATCAAAATGTGGGTCGATAAAGGCTAGGCAGGTTTTAAATAGCAGCAACAACAACTCTAAAACGTGTTGTTTATTCATGTATAGAGCAAAATGAGTTCATTTACGATTGTTTGAAAACACCTTAAACATGTCTGAGACTATCTAGCTGATTGTAATTATTTCCTTCGGTTTCAGGATTCTGTCCTCTATGTACTACCCTGCAGCGGGCTTATTAATTGAAACGAGATTGCCTTTCTTAAAACGGAACACTAATCAATTTCTAATGAGATGACTTCGTATTACAATCAAAATTCTCTTTCGTCTCATTTCTCTCTTCTACTGACAATCTATTTCCATAGTTTACTATATTAAATTGTTTCCCTCTGACCAAGTATATTCACACCAATACACCATGCTCCTACAGCCCCATTTTCCTATACCATCACATACACACCTCCCCCATGCACATATTTGTAAACGGACACCCTCCTATATATGACTATATATGAATACACCAACCGCCACTTTCTCTTTTCCTAACTCTTCTACAGGCAACCACATTCCCACCTGACGTCTAAGTTTTTTTTTTCACCTACCGTTCCTTCACAACTTTAACCATTCTTTTTATTAGAATCCGAAACGTTAGGGATTCTTTCCCTTCCTTTTAAATATTAGTCTGATAACGCCTTTGTTAAAACCTCTCGTTTTGTTTCCTAATATATACCAGTTTGTCTCTCCTTCAGATTCCCTAGTGAATCCCATACGATGAACAGTCGGTAGGTACATACATTTATCATGCATTTGTAAGTCTGCATTAATGATATAAAGAAAATAGACGACTCCATGTTAGCTTGTAATCGACTGATCTGATCAATTAATAACTAATTTATTTAACCTTTTCAATATAAAGCCATAAGTTTAGAGATAAGGATCTGCTATATTCCTTCAACCTTCTTGGCCTCAATTATCGGCTGCAACTATGATTCTCACACAATTAGGTATTTACGACAACATCTATTTAATGAATCTCTCATGTTTCTCTCATTATGTTTCTCTACGATCGCCATTAGTATAATTTTCTACTTGAAAGACTTCTGAGTGGTATACACACACTCTCAACTTTCTACCGTCTTGTAATTAAGCCCTATACCCTCTATGGAACATATTATATCAAAAACTGCTCTCTACTCTTCCGGGTTCTGGTCTGTCTTTTTTGCTTCTCTACAATTGCATCCCTACATTTTCAGCCTTCTCTGCGCAACTCTTATGGAGTCTATCCCAACTTACACTTCAGGTATATGTTTCCTTATGACAAAGCATTCCTTTCCTAGGTCTTGTCTGCTCTGAATTATCGTCAATGATTCCGGAACCTTGCTTTCTTTTATTCTTGGGAGAGCTGTTGGTTCTACGCAAACTCATTTTTACCTCTGGAGAGAGATGGTCCACATTAGTCGGTCCTGTATGCTTTCACATGTCGAGCATAGCTCGGGAGACTCTACAAGACGCTGGCGTGGCTCTCGGGTTCATTAATAGAGACAAGCCACCACAGCGCAACAAGGAACGGAACTTGTAGCGGACTTTCTGTCATGGTGAGGATGAAGTGCAGTTAATTCGTGGTTATTTTTTGTGATGAAAAAGAATAGACAATCCCACACTAATCCCGTAAATTCTATCTTCGTAATATATCTAATGAACAAAGTTACAGGTGAAGACATCCTGAAGATTTCCAAAAAGGGTGAAACAGTTCTATGCGTGACCACCGCAAACTAGAAATCGTGAGAACTTCGTTATAGATACAGTAAAATAATTTAAGTTGCTTACGTGTGTGTGTGTGTGTGTGTGTGTGTGTTAGTGTAGGTGTACGCGTGTGGAGGTGTGAGTGTGTATGCGAATTCTATGAAATTTGTGAATTTTATATTCGTTGATTTTAAATTTTGAATCCATCTCACTCACTAGTTACCTCCCTTTGCAATAACAGTTTCCAGCGGGCGCCACGCGTACAGCTAAATTATTTTGTCCGAACGTGTACATTTTTCAGTGGAATAAAAAGTTTAATCGAAGAGAACCTAGACACAATGGGTGATTTAAAACTATTCAGAATTAATCTTTAAAATGATTGATTTTATAAATCATTCAGAAACATCGTTGCTGTGTCTAAACAAATGTTATGTCATGAATATATTTCGATTCTATCCAGAAAAAGCCACATATTCTTCAGCGGCCGATCCAATCCTTTTCTTTATCCCTTGTTTATATACTGTATGTCATTCCACTTCTATACACCAAGAATATGTTCTTTTCAACCCACATGTTTGTCTTCTTTGTGTCACTTCGCTTACATTCTGTTAGACACGTCGTCTCTTCCTTCCATCAAAACTATTCTACCAACTTTCACTTTATACATCATTCCTTTACACAACTAAACTCTGTAATAAAATAACGAAATAAAGAAGACAGAGATGTTTTCAATGCGTCAAAAGGAAAAGTTTAGTAACCTTTATAAATTTCAGGCAAAATGGCCCATCACCGGATGGGAATAGAATAAAGAAGAGAATGCGAATCTATACCAACAAAACCATATTCTGCGTTGTGCAGGCCTTTGTGTCGGAATATATAAAGGTTATTAATTCTCGTCTTCATAGTAGGCTCACCATCTTAACTATTTTGTTATTTTACTTCTGTATTACATTCCTTCAAGCAAACTACGACGCGTTTCTAAACTCTACGTGTTTATGTTTCTCCCCTAACACTGCATTTGGTCGAGTATTTGGTTTTCAATAGAATATATTTGTATCCTTACATGTTACCGTTATAAGTATGCCTATAAAGTAACTATGCTTTATGTACATGATTCGTTAGACAATAACGATAGATATTCCATAGCCTAATATCTCATAATATTCCTCGATAATATAAAGCTGTACACAAAGAGTCTGTAAATTTGTTTATGAAACTGAAATCGAGAAATATTTTTTTTAAAACGTTTTAAAAGTCTGCATCTGGTGATCCAGTCACAGAAAAAAAATATTATTATCACGTGACTTTCACTTACTAGGTATAGATCAGTAAAGTGAAAAATTTGGTTAAATACATTCTGTGTATAATATATGAAAGGTTCATGGTCATGAGCCAGCGGAATCGTTAGAACTCCTCGCCAAGTGCTGAGCGGCATTTCGTTAATCTTCGCATTCTGATTTCAAACACCTCCGGGTTCGACTTTGCCTTTCGTCCTTTAGGGGTCGAGAACATAAATACCACTTGCAGACTGAGTTCAGTGCAACCGATTGACCCACTTCCTTCGAAATGGCTGGCTTTGTGCTAAAATTTTAATCTAATCTTAAAGGTGATGTTGACCTTTTTGTGGCTGTGGTTAGGAAAGTCTTGACGATATTAATTTAAGTAATAAACTTAAATGTTGCTTCGTAATAAAAAATATGAAGTGGTGTAATGTTCGGGGCGATACGGTTTTGTGTCATACGAAGAATCGTATCGATATTTTGCAGGAAATATTATTTGCAAGGCTAGCATTATCTAAAATTGAGATAATATTCGATAATGATCGTTTTACGATGTTCCAGAATAACATTTACGCTGAATTTGGTAGATTGCAATAAAAATTTGATTGGGCCTTGCTTGTTATTGTGGTTAATGATTTGGGATATGAAATTCCATTGAATCTAACTGATTTGAGGAATTTACTTGCAATAAATATTTATCGTATTACTTTCATTTTGCATTTATCTTTGATAGAGAGGTCTAATATAAAATATTAATGTAACGAAATCAAAACTTATAACGGTGGAAATAACGATAAATGAAATGGCCGGTAACGGGTGTGTAAAAAAGAAGCTTAATATGCCCTAAAATAGGGAGGCAAATATAAGTATATAAAAGTCATTGAATCTGATGTAGGTATGTAATCGATAATCGTAAAAATAGATGGTCCAAAATGGAATCAAGCATAAATCATTGAACGAACTAATTTGGAAAAAAGGAGTCCATTGCACACATTTTCCAAATGTTTTATAAGAATATAAATTATAACATACGTTGTATCTATTGAAGAAAGGATACTAACGCGGCAAGAAAGTTTCAAAATAGAATTAACCTGAAACGACGAATGTAATAAAAACTGTGATCGATAAACTTTAGAGAACAAACACAGAATCTGTGGAAAAGGAAACGAAAGCACCGAACATTTCTTGAGGAAATGCAGTAAGTTAGCTCTAAAATATATCAGAAGGCATGTTTGTTTATGTGAAAGGTTGCATAGGGATGTTAACTAAGTGTGTAGCTTGGGAATAGCAGAAAAATGGTATGAGAACGAATCACAGGCAGTGATTGTGAATTTTAATTTATAAGAGTTTATGAAACTTCCGTTAAGATCAGCCACACTATTGAAGTAAAAAGACAAGACAAGCTTATAGATGACAAAAGAATCAAACAATGTGATTGTAGGCATTGCACTACCTTTTGATGACTGAGTGAGTATTAAATAATTGAAAATTTGAGAAACATCAGGACCAAGCTAAAAAAGATTAAGAGTTTCTGGAAGACTAAGACGACTAATTCCTGTGGTAATGCTACACTTATCACAACTCCTCCCAAACGGCTAAGACGCTGAAAGATATTGAGACTCGCATTGTTGATCAGCAGAAAAAAACTAATCTTGCTTTCTACATGGTTTCTAAATATATTTCTTGAGAGTTGAGGAGATTTATTATCACCAACCACGACAAATTCCATGCTAACTCTTTAAGCATAGAATAGCTATACACATTATAATATAACTCTTTTAAATTTTAGAACAAGGCCAGCAATTTTAGCAAAAGGGAAGTTAGTCTATTACATCGATCCCAGGATTTATTTTATCTGTTTTGACAAGGCAAAGTTGACCATCGCAGCATTTGAACTCAAAACGTAAAGTGCTGATACAAGTCCAGCAACTTTGAGGGAAGAACAGTTATTTGTGCCACTAAACCCAGTGCTGAACTGGTACTTTATTTTGAGGGGAGGGCATCAATCGATACATCCGACTCAAGTACTCGAATGGATATTTAGTTTATCGATGCCGGTGTTAAGCACAAGTGAATCCTCGTGATTAAGTCGAACTTGGTAGCATTTCAGCTCAGAACTGAAACCACCGGTAAAGTGTTTATGAGTCCAGCTGTTTGTATTTGTTTGTGCTCTGTCTTCAAATGCGGCCGAGTTTAATTTTGTCTTTCATCCTCCGCATTAAAACAGAAGTAAAAATAAAGTTAACTGCTGGATCAATCCCCCGTAATGCGTTTTCCCAACGTGGTAACGATTCTTTCAGCTCATTGCTTAACTCCACTTTGATTGAAACTAGCTACAAGTACACAGAAATTATATACTTCTACAAGATCGCATATTACCGACAGTCAGCATTCTAGTTAAAGATTTTCAGGACTGATATGATACATGAAACTGCACGTATTTACAGAGTCTGCCCTATATGTATATATAAAAAATTATTTAAAAGAAGTAGACTAGGATTAATGAAATAATCTGAGATAAACAAAATAAAGTGGTTAATATAATAAAAGTAGAAAGAAAAAAAAACCTATTTTGTTCTATATTGTATTACGAAGCAATTAGATGAAAACCACAAAGTAAACAGGCCGGGAGGGGGGAATACTTATCCACACAATATAAAATAACGCGGGAGTAAACAGAAGAAGGGAAAAAATGAAAGGAAATAATAAATGCAGAAATTAAAAATAAAGAAAAAGGAAAAAGGTATTTGTTGATGGAGAAGTAAGCTAGTTTCAAAGAAATGAATAGAAAACTCCGGACTATAAAAACGGACAAAGAAGACTTGATTTCAAGTGTTCAGGATTATTGGTTGCTAACAAAGACACGCATTTGAGCATAATATGAAATCAAGAGGCTAATGGCGTTAACAGAATGTGAAATTATCGTTGATACAATTGACGATTAATCCTTATCTGAATCAACTTTAGTTTCTGTGGTGATGGCTAGATGAGAAACACGCCTTACCAGGGATAGCTTGCTATTCTGTCGAACGTAGGTGTTTCTGCAGTCAGGGAAATTCTGGATAAGGAGCTGACAGCCATTAAAATACCAGTTTATACATAAGTACTATTGATACTTGCAGGTCTGCGGTGTATTGTGTGCCAAGAAGGAAGCATCTAGTTGACCGTTTAATTTGCCAGAAATAGTTAACAACTTTCCCTTAAACCATGTTATTCCCTCTTAAACTGCCAAAAGCAATACACTAAATAATATACTCCTCCTTTTTTTCTTGAGCCCTGAGACTCAGAGGGCTGGTTACCCGTTTCCATAACATATAAGTGACCGAGATTACATTCTCCCTGAACGGGACAGCGGTCTGTTGTAGGGTTCGAATTTTGAAGGGAGGGGACAAGTCGATTAGTTTGACCCCAACGCATGAGTAGTAATTTATTTTATTGACCACCCACCATAGGGATATGAAAGACTCCGGCATTTGGACTCAGAACTTAAAGAGTTAGAAGGAATATAAACAGGTATTTTGGTCCTATGTACTAACGATCCAACCAGCTAACCACTTTAAAATGCTCCCGGAAAATCGAATTTTTATGACTGAGAAGTCTTTAATGAAAGACTTGTTCGATCAGGGTTGATTTGTAGCTAAACAATTAGTCTAAAGTAGGTGATACTGGTCCTTGTTGAATCCGAACCTCAAAACATTTAGATGATTGCTTAAAAAGTTATCCACTTGGCCATAGATTTTATAAAGTGGACGCATAAAATAAGCCATGTTTAAATTAATCGAATCACCTTCTCTTAGGATGAGAAGCATCTATTGATTCCAGGTAATAAACAGGAAAAGTGCTAGTGAAGAGTAATAAGGAGGACTACAAATGGATATTTCTTTGGGACGAGAGAATAATTGGTTTTATGGACTGAGAAAAGAGAAAGGAAATGACACCAATTTTTATCCCATCAAAACCGTAAGATATTCTTAATAATCTTATTGATGTCACCATATGTTTTTAACAATAGGAACACACATTGCTGAGTGGTTAAGAAACTTCCTTTGCATCCACGTGGTCTCAGGTTCAATCACACTGCTCGGAACTTTAGTCTTCTATGCCCCGGCACACCCAGAGCCTTGTGAGTGAATTTAGGACACCAAAACTCAGAGGAGACTTGATGTATGTGTGTGTGTGCTTGTGTGCGAGCGTGTAGGTGTGTGCACATGTGTGCATATGTGTGTGTGTGTGTTTGTGCGTGAGTATGTGTGTTTTATGCGCATGTGTGTGCGTGTGTGCGTGTGTATGTGCTTTGTGAGCCTCAATTTCACCACCAAAAGTTGGAGTCACGTGTTGACATCATGAGGCTGGATATAATCTCCGCTTTCTGAGCCTCAATCCACCAGCCAAAGTCACGTGTTGAAATCATGGGGCCCGACTTAATCTCCGCTTTCTGAGCCTCAGTCTCACCAGCAAAAGCCGGAGTCATGTGTTGAAATCAATCTGTGTTTGACAGTGAATTGAAATATGAATCCATTTCAATAAATTCCCTGATTAAATCATTGTACGAAGACTAGGTGTTCGGCATGAGATATACCTTAATAATTTTATGAAGCTTCTTATTATATACCACAACAGTCACTTGCTTTGCAACCACTTGTTTCATCGTTCATACCACGGCGCGGCACCTTAACCAAGCATCTTCTATTATTGCTTAAGGCAGACCAATGCTTCTTAAGTGAATTTGGTAGATGAAAACTGGGAGGAATATGTCGTATATGTGTATGTGTTTACGTTGAGTTTGCCCCTCAACCGGTTTTTAGCAACCGGTATTGATTTGTTTACGTATCTGTGACCTAACGGTTCAGCAGAAAAGAACCTGGGAGAATAAGTAGCAGACTTTGAAACAAATACTTACTGGGTTCGATTTGTGCGATTAGTCCCCAGCACGACTGCAGTACAATAAAGACAGAATCGATAATAGAATCCCTCCGCAAAATAAGGGGCTACACGAACACAATGAATTACAGGAAAACAAGAATTTCTTTCAAAACATTAACAAGTCAACCAAACGAAGACAAAGAAATAATCTAATTCACACAAGAAAACAACACCAAAGAATTCCTGAAAGAGAAGATGAAGGAACGCGAAAATGGATATTAATAATTATGCCTTTCATCCTTTTGGGGTCGATAAATTAAGTACCAGCTGTGTACTAGGGTCGATCTAATGCACTAGCTCCCTTCCCCAAAAATTTCAGGCCTTGTGCCTAGAGTAGAAAAGAATCGTTAGCACGCCGAACAAAATTCGTCCGTCTTTAAGAAATGAGTTCAAATTCCGCCGGGGTCAACTTTGCCTTCCATCTTTTAGGGCTCGATGAAATAACTATCAGCTAAGACTGGAGGTCAGTATAATCGAACTACCCCCCGACTAAAACTGTTGGCTTTTGCCAAAATTCGAAACTAAAGGCGGCGTGCTGGCAATGGCTGTTACGAAGCCCGACAAAATGCTTGACGGCATTTCTTCCGACTTTACGTTTTGAGTTCAAATATTCCGCTATGGTCGACTTTGCTTTCATCTTCTTGGGATCGATAAAATAAGTACCAGTTGAGTAATGATGTCGATGTAATTGACTTAACGCTCCCCCCCCCCAAAAAAAATTGCTGTCGGTGTGCCAAAATTTAAAACCAATAGTTTACCAATAGTTTATAGCGGTGAGGAAGATGACCGTGATGATGATGATGATGATGATGATGATGACGATGACTATATATAAGACAAATATTAAGAGATGGAGAAATACAAGCAAGAGAGACACTATAGCAATACTTAAAAAAAAAACTATTTATTTCAACAAATGTAATTCTAGAATACAGAGTAATGAAAACGATATGAAGGAGAGGTTATTTATGAATCGCTTTAGCATGAAATGAGAAACTTGAAAAATCGATGAAGAAATCCAATTGCATTCGTTTCAAATGATATATAGTAGTTATTAACTAAATATACATTGACGCTGTTGTTTTAAGAAACGGTGCGAATTGCTCCTATTTCCGGATAAAACATAGATTTTGCCATTATCATCATCAAATTTGTAAGATGTCTAAAAAAGTTAATTTATAATTTTATCTTCCAAACGGAAAAGAGAAAATAAAGTTGATTTCAATTTGTTTCTCGAGTACGGTTGTATAAACCAAGATTAAAGTCCCGAAAGCACCAAGAACAAACAAACAAACAAAAATTATGCAATTAATTATTTAGACAAAGCGAACACGGTCTGAGATTTGAAACGCATCTAAATTTGAAAGGTATCATGTATTCACCTCTTTTCTCAAAAGCCCATTAGGAAATTTGAATGTAATGGAGTGAAATATCTTACGTCAGGAAGAGAAATCGTAGGATGGATTCCGTTTTCAGAACACTTTCCAGCTGCTAGAATAAGCCACAGATACAAAAAGTAAAAATAATAGGTTCTCCAATGTAACAAACAAATTCTGGCACATTCATACGCTCACTAACAGTCTCTCTCTTTCTCTCATCCACACTGCCATGTGCATACACGCGCATTAATAAGCACATACACATATATCTACAACATATATAT
>NC_068984.1:7643259-7649582 GCF_001194135.2 Octopus bimaculoides
ATATATATGCGCGCAAATGTATGTGTGTGTGAAATATATATATTGGGTTGGCGACTAAGTTACCACTGTTTTTTTTCAAATTTTGGAATTTATTGTGTTTTTAAATTTTGGAATCAATTTTTTCGTCGAGAATTCTATTTTTGAATCATTTCGGAATCTATTTTGTTTTGTTTGTTTTATTTATTTATTATTTTTTTTCCAGTTAATTTGAGTTAATTTCTGTTTATTTTCGGATCATTAAAATGGAATGTCAAGTTTAGAAAAACGAGCATTTTCGACACCTTTTTGCTTTTAATCAAGGTTCTAAGGCCGCAAAAGCTGCTCGCGACATTTGTGCTGTATATGGAGAGGGTGCCATAGCTGATAGAACCGCTCGTGATTGGTATGCAAAGTTTAAAAGTGGACATTTTGACCTCACGGACGCACCTCATTCTGGCCGTCTAGTTGGGTTCGGTGAAGAGCGATTAAACCAGCATGAGCACGAACATTCTCGTCAAACGACAAGGGAACTGGCAGAGTAAATGGAATGCTCCCACCCTGCTATAGAGAAGCATCTTCACTCGATGGGAAAGGTTCAGAAGTATGGAGCATAGGTTCCGCATGCTTTAAGTGACAACAATAAAAATCAACGAGCCACAATCTCCGCTTGTTTGCTTGCTCGTCACCGCTCAACTCATGGATACAAGCAACGATTTCTTTACCGAATAGTTATTGGCGACGAAAAATGGTGCCTGTACATCAATATGAAGCAGCGTAAGGAATGGCTTAGCCCCGGTAAACAAGCGACACCGCGCGTGAAACAAGATCTTCATCCGCGTTAAGCGATGTTGTGCGTATGGTGGGACTGGGAAGGGATTATTCATTACGAATTGCTTGAACGGAACCAAACAGTCAATGCGAAACTCTATGTTCAACAGACGGAACGACTCAACACGGCTATTCAAGATAAAAGACCTAATAGGCAGCATGGAGTTCTTCTGCTGCACAACATTGCTCGCCCTCATATTGCCAATATGACCAAGGAAGCCATTCAAACGCATGGATGGGAAGTGCTGTCACACCCGCCGTACTCTCCTAATTTGGCACTAACGAATTTCCACCTCTTTCGATCTCTTTTAAATGCTATGCGCGGAGTTTCGTTCAGTACTGATGCAGAATTGAGAGCTTGGTTGGATCAAATTTTCGAGTCGAAATAGTGTGATTTATACCAACGAGGTACTGAAAATCTTGCTGAATTTTGGGAAGAAGTTGTAACTAACAAGGGTGAATACATTATTGATTAATTAGTTGTTATTTTTATTAAACCTTTTAACAAATTTTAATTTTAAAAAAATTACTTAGTTGCCAACCCAATACACAGTTGAAATTTCTAGAAAAACAAAGGAGGTAGACAGATGTATGAACAACCAGCACGTTTATTAGTTTGACGCTCGGGAAGAATGAAGACGTCTTTTACTGTTTCGAGCCTACACTCTTCGACAGAAAGAAATAAGAGAAAATAAACTGAGAGAGAATTTTAAAAACTTGTAGATTTCAGAGGTCCCGTATTTGCTACCGTGAGTAATTTCCCACTAATTTACTATGTTCGCTGGTTTAGGCACAAGACTAACAATTTTAAAGGGATTAGTGAGTCATTAGATGTCATTGATATCACTACTTGGTTATTCTGATCTCCAGGTACATGTGGACGTTGTGTTAGAACACAAAATACTGCGTTGTTTACAATGAGCGAATCTCTAATACGCACTCGTGGAGCATAAAAGCACTCGGCATTATATCATCGACAGACGAAAAGATATATATATCCTTAAATCCTTATTATCTTTAAATTGTTTTAGCTTCAAAGCTGCGCTCATGCTGGGGCACCACCGTTGGCTGTGCTATACCATTATTTGAAACCTCGTCTTATGTGTGTAAGTGTGAGTGTGTGTGTGTGAATACATATATATACATACATATACATATAAACACACACACATAGACACCCCCACACCTACACACCCACATATACATATATATATATATATATATATATACACACACATAAATACTCAGGGAGTTGAGGGACGCCGAGACTGAACAAGTAGTTTCAGGTTGAAAAGTAAAAAGTGGTAATGAGCAAGGTAGAAAAGTTTTAAAATAGACAGAAAAATAATGGAATGACGGAATAAACGAATAAACGAATGCAGGTAAAAGACTGTAATGTTTTCTCTGCATGCCTGCTAATGCTACAATCAATAGAGACATTTACATAATTAAGCTATATCTGCTTAACTGTGCAGCAATTACTGGAAGCTAAATATTGCTGAAGTTGGCCACAGTGTCATTTTGCATTGGCAAATCTTCCAGTTCACGAAGAACAATAAATTTTAATCTAAAAGGAGGCGAAACGAAATCTCTTCATTCTGCTTCAGATGTTTTGTAGTCTTAAAGTGAATATTGAAGATGTTTGCTCCTGTTATTAATTATCTACTAATTCATTATGGTCTCTGGTTTAACACAGCACCAACGATTCTGAAAGCAGGGGAGAGTTAGTAGATGTCATAAATATCACTACTTGGTTATTCTGGTCTGCAGGTTTACGTGAACGTGGTTCCCAAATAATTTTGGGGTTGCCGCCGCCTTGACACCTGGGCCACATTCCTAGCGACTCCATTCCAATTAACCATCACGAATATAGATTTCTTTCTGAAGCAACTTCAAAGGAACTGTATTTCACAAATAAAACTTAACCTAACGAAGCCATTATTTTGTTGTTTTTACATGAATCGCAACCCTATTATCGCTCCCTTCTTGCCTGAATCGCTACACCATTAACACCCCACTTTTCCTGAACGTCCCTTTGGAACTCTCCTCTCCACCGCCACTCGGGGAACAATACCACTGTGTTAGAACACAAAATATTGCGTTGTTTAGATTGAGCGAATATCTCATACGTACTTGTGGAGCATAAAAGCACTCGGCATTATATTGTTGAGAGACGAGAATCGTCTGTTGCGGCCTCCGGTTTGCCAGATCACGTTATTTCACCCTGCTATGAGATCCTCAGTAAAAGATTTCAGCAGCGCGATAACAACCGACTCTCCTGTCAACGATATAGAAAATCTCAGTTTCTATTCGGGCACTGGTGTGACAGACAGCCAGTGGACTTAATAAAAAAAATTATTAATTGCGATAGAAACAGTATTAATAACAAAAAGCATTCTTGATCTTCAACTTAAAGTGGAGTTTGCGTCGGAACAGAGAGCTCTGCGTTATTTACCTTCAGAAGATCTCTCATAATGTCTCGTGGTGCATATAAGCACATGTAACTATATCGGTACACTGAAAGAATGGCAAGCAAAGTGGACCAGGAATGGTTTCGAACTCACTATAAATACGAAAACAAATGTATGGCCAATTATTTTAGACAACGCTCGAACGATTCTTCCTGTCATCCGCCCTGGGGATGATGATGATGATGATGATGATGATGATGATGATGATGATAACGACGACGAAGGTGACTATAACGATAATGTTGGTGATGATGATGGTGAAGAGAGAAAGAACAGCAGGGAAAATATAAATGAGAAGGATGATAACTACAATAATAATAGCTTCAAATTCTGACACAAGGTCAGTAAGTACAGGATGAGGTGGAAGTCAATAACATTGAATTCAGTCCTTGATTGGTACTTTATTTTATCGATCCAGAAAATGTGAAGGTGAACTAAACGTCGGTGGGGTTGGGAATTATGAGTGTAAACAACACCAGTAAGCGTTTTTTCCCCACGCGCTGTTGAATCTGTCACTCGCCGCCTTAATTGTAATAACCATCCTTTCTATTAAAGGCACAAGGTCTGACATATTGACGGATGGTCCTAGTCGATTACATCGACCCACGTGTTTCCTTGATACTTAATTTATCGACCCCGAAAGGATGAATGACAGAGTCGACCTCTATGGCGTTTGAACTCAGAATATAAAGGCAGACGAAATACCGTTATGCATTTTGGCCGGCATGCTAACGATTCTCCCAACGCGTCACCACTTTGATGATGATGATAATAATAATAATAATAATAATAATAATAATAATAATAATTAATAATAATGATAATAATTAATAATAATAATAATAATAATAATAATAATAATAATAATAATAAAATAGAATCATTTGGGTCGCTATAAACGTCGGTTGATTGCTCGGAAAAATATGCTAAAATAATCAAAAACAAAATTTTTTGAATGCAGAAATCGTTACTGGCTATTTCTGTGTATGTAATGTTTGTAACAATTTATTGATTATTGTCTCGCGCAATTAATGCATCACAGATGTTTCATAGGGTCAATGACCGGATGCCATGCGTAAACAAACTGCTATCGTTTAGTACGGATATCGTTTTGTTTTTTTCTTTCTCCACACAACATGTGACGCAAGCACTTAAAATTTTGACATTCAGTCTAAGGTTAAATGAAAAATGCATTACTTTCGGTATGTTTTTTTCTTTTAATTGTTTTTGTCATTATACTGTGTCCATGATGGGGCACCGCCTTACAGAATTGACACAAGTAATTATTTTTTTACGCCAGGTACTTATATATATATATATATATATATATATATATATATATATATACGACGAGCTTCATTCAGTTTCTGTCTACCAAATCCAACTTTCGGTAAGCTATGTTAGAGGACACTTGAACAAGATGCCACGCAGTAGGACCGAACCTGGGACCATGTGATTGAGATGCAAATTTTGTTCCACACAATCACACCTGTGCCTACTCGAGTCTCGTTTACAAAAATAAGGAAAATAGAGCGTTTAAAATGAAAAAATAAGAATACATAATATATTTGATGGTATATACGGCACAAGTCAAAATGTCGCTGATGTAGATGGTTAGCCAGATGCCGGGTTTGCCAGATGCCACACTTTGGTGCGCAGAATATGCTACAAGACATGGCAGTACCATATAATACGGTGCTTTCATCGCTTCGCGTACGTTTGAGGTTTTCTGGTATGATAATGTATTCGCATCCGTATCGTTTGTTGGCATCGATGAAATAAATTTGAGTTGAGCATTGGGATCGATCTAATGGACTTCACCCCACTCCAAAAATGCCTGGCCTCATGCCAGTAGAAAGTAACCTTGTTATATCCAACCAACGACTCTACTCAGAACCTGGGATGTGTCCTGTTACGTGCATTAATCAGGAACGCCAGCTCAGACTGTTTGTTGCCCGATTGCCCGAGTTACACTCTGCGTTCTCATGTTCTCTTCACTGAAGGTCCCGTTGAGTTGACGGCTCGAGTTGATCGATGACATGTCACATGGTCACGACAGATAAAGAAGCATCTCGTGGAGATGGTGACTGATTGTGACTCGGCTCGACGGGTCGCTCAGGATGACCCCGGGAATAGACCGACAAACAGTATATGCAGAAACTCTCTGCAATAGTGCATGCCCCCCACATCACACCTGGCCTCATTATTACCAACATAAATAACGCGACGTTCCGAATGTCTTACTAATTTGGCTCGAGCTATTTAGCTCCAAACGTTAGAACAAATTGCCTTGCCATTATGTCTCGGAACATTCTTGAGATGTTTTCAACTCAACTACTTTCAATTTATACTAACTTCATTGCTTGTCTTTCTCAAATTGTTATTGTACTTTTTAATTACCGCATCTAGTAGAGAATTCCATTTTAACCTGTTTAGGCAATTTCCACTGTTTTGATTCCTTATCACGGATAGATTGGTTAATAACTGTATTTTTATATTAAATTTATCCGGACGGCATAAAATCAACAGGAATATAACGGAATGGGTTAACAGTTTTAGGCTATTTTGAATCTCTCTCCCTCTCCCACTCCCCTATCCCACTCCCCTCTCCCACTCCCCTCTCCCGCTCCCTCTCCCACTCCCCTCTCCCCCTCTCTCTCTCTCCCACTCACCTCTCCACCTCACTCTCTCATCTTAGCTATGAATTCACATTTCCATTAAGTTGACTTTGTTTCTCATCTCCCAAGGTTTGAGATTAAGAACTTAATCAATAAGTTACTGGGCAAATTCAGCTTGATACCCTTTCTATTAAGAAACTCTGTTTTGCGACTTATCTCGTGGAATCAACATTATTCTTCAGTAATTACTTTCATCCGATTAATAATGCAGGTGACAGATATAACGTATTGTGATTTCGCTTTACACATACATACACACGTATATAGTTATATGTATATACAAATGCATATAAGTCTATATAAGTATGTACGTATGTATGTATATATATATATATATATATATATATATATATATATATATATATAT
>NC_068984.1:7649692-7650602 GCF_001194135.2 Octopus bimaculoides
ATAATATATATATATATATATATACATATATACATACATACATACATACATACATGTATACACATATATATACATATAGAGATGGATATATACATATAGAGATGGATATATACATACAAATATAAGTGTGTGTCCTAGCGTGTGTGTGTGCGCACGTGTGTGTGTGAGTGTGTGTGAGTGTGTGTGTGTGCGTGTGTGTGTGTGCGCGCGCGCGTGTGTGCGTGTGCGCGCGTGTGTGCAATGTAAAGGTATAGAGATTTGTAATCTGGGCAGGTACTCTATTGGTACTCTCACATAATCCATTCGCCAAGATTTTAACAACCAAGGGATATAACAAATACATTTTCCTATGTTTTGTTATAAATCAAATAGAGTATACTTATTTCTTAGTGAATCTCATATCTTATTAGTCTGTTATTACGTAACATCGTTCACGATTTTATTATACATACCTTATTTGTATTTCCTCCAAAGTTCTATATACTTTGGGAACACATTAAACCTCTTTTCGCTGTTAATTTATTTGAATGTTTACGATCGGATAACTAATTTCATGTTATTACATAACTGACTTCACAATTTGGGTATTCATAACTTATTGGGAATTCCTAAAAACAAAATCGTGTGTAAGACAGTTCGCTATTCTCTGTAAATGCACAAAAACCGTTTTAAGAGCTACATTCTTTGTATCGTTGTTATTGGATTAGCGAAACAATTATGAGAACGGAACCAGGGGATAAGCCCCGCTTTCCCGAGAATTACCGGGTACGTCAGCTAGTACATACATACATATATTATCCATACATATATATATACATATATACATATATATATCTGTATATATATATACATATATACATATATATATCTGTATATATATATACATATATATGTATACATACACATATAT
>NC_068984.1:7651144-7654965 GCF_001194135.2 Octopus bimaculoides
TATATATATATATGTATATATGCACACAGAGGCGGGAAGAAAGAGAGAGAGTAGATATATATGCATGTATGTATTTATGTGTGTATGTATGTGTATAATTAGAAATGTATGTATGTATGTATGTATGTGTGTATGTATGTGGTTGTGTGGTAAGAAGCTTACTTCCCAACCACAAGGTTCAGGGTTGGGCGACTTTCTTCTATAGCCTCGTGTGTGTGTGTGTGTGTGTGTGTATGTATGTATGTATGTATGTGTCCCCCTTCACTGCTTAGCAACCGATGTTGCTGTGTTTATGCCCTCTTAATCTAGCGGCTCGGCAAAAGAGGCCGATACAATAAGTCCTGCGGTCTATTTGTTAGTCAAATGACTGAAAGAAATACATGATAAAACACTAAAGGATGTATGTATGCTCAAGAGTGTAGTTTACCCATCCTGCATCAAATGTGTAAAGCCATTCCTTGTGGGTTTTGAGTGAAATACAGAAATACATCACATTTTTGGCAGGAATCTCTTGATCCAAATATTCTTGTGGTGTTTTTGAAAAAGGTTTGGCTATTATTATTGATTTTATATCGGTATTAGTGATATGTTCCTGGCATGATTGATTGAAACGATCTGTAATTAGACGATCATAAATCTTATTCGATTTCGATCCGAGAAACTCCCTTAGCGTAATTTAATTGCCAGAGAAAGACCTCTCACCACCGAACATAATCCCATTTCCTACAGAAGGCAGAAGAAATCACTTTGAAAAGTAACAGCTAAAAAGAAATCAATGCAAAGTTCTTTGTGAATATCTTAAGAAGAATTTAGCGTAAGGGTACGATTACTGAGGTAGGTCAAAGAAAATAATTTTAACATAAAACGACAGTAAAAACTTATCTAAAATAAATTTTTGGATTCATTATTTTGTAAAATGTTCTCTTTCATCCGTCTCAATTACTTCGCCAATTTAAATTACTAACAAGTCACATATAGCTTTGATTTCTGATAATGATAATGATATCTCGTCTTGCTCGGGAGATACACGTAATGAGTCTAGTTAGGGAAATGTATAGTAACGCTAGTTAACTCACAGCAGCTCAAGATAAAAAAAAAAAAAAAATGACAGTGATTGTAATTAGCACAAATTTGCTTAACGAAATATTGAATGACTTTGACACGAGTTACTGCAGCTACTCACTGAAAAACAAAGTGATTCTAGTTCGTATACGACAGTTTAAAGAAACATGGAGTGACTTTAATTAGAACAAGGCACCTCTATAAGGAAATGTAGAGCGACTCCTGTTAACACAGTTAACGAATTTATCTGACAGACTAACATAGAGTGATTCTAATTAGCTGCTCATTCAATCCAACCACCTTTCTTGAAAAAGGAAAAGAACGCTGTAGGTGGTTTCTATACCCGTAAGCCTGCTCACAGCAGAACAGCGCAATTCGATGAAGTGAAAGAGAAAAAAAACAGAGAGAGTGGTGAGGGGTGCATGTCAGTGTCAGTAATAAAATTGCTAGAGTATGGTATATGTTGACATCACACAACAGCTGACACTCCGTCGGTTGTGACGATGAAGCTCCCAGTTTAACGTGCAAATGGCTGAGCAACCCACAGACACAAGTTCTCATATCTATAGTTCTCAAAGCAATTCAGCGCGACACAGAATCTGACAAGGCTGACCTTTTGAAATACAGGCACTACTCATTTTGTTTCCAGATGTGTGAACTGGGGCAAAGTGAAATAAAGTGTCTTGGTCAAGGACACAACAAGCCGTCAAGTATCGATCTTTCACACTTACGATCGGGAGCCGAATAACCTAACCACATACCCACGCGCCATCACAAATATTCTTTTCTACTCTATGCACAAGGCCCGAAATTTTAGGGAAGCGGGCAGTCGATTAGATCGACCCCAGTACGCAAGTGGTACTTAATTTAAATGCAAATTTGACCTCGGCGGATTTTGAACTCAGAACGTAAAGACAGACGAAATACCGCTAAGCATTTCGCCCAGCATGCTAACGTTTCTTATTTCTTTATTGCCCACAAGGGGCTAAACATAAAGGGGGACAAACATGGACAGACAAAAGGATTAAGTCGATTACATTGACCCCAATGCGTAACTGGTACTTAATTTATCGACCCCGAAAGGATGAAAGGCAAAGTCGACCTCGGCGGAATTTGAACTCAGAACGTAGCGGCAGACGAAATATCGCTAAGCATTTCGCCCGGCGTGCTAACGTTTCTGCCAGCTCGCTGCCTTGCGCCTTCACATATATTGATATACTGAAAGGATAGAAGATCACCTAGACAACTTTGGGGAGATTCCTTAACAGAATAAATCCTGCAAGACTTTCTGGCCGAGGTTCCAACAACTCTGCCAAGTGGCCGTCTTCAAGTCTTATTCAATCGAAACACACCAACACACCAACACTGGCAGCGAAGCGGCGGAAATGGACAAATAGACGTACAAGAATGAACATAGTTTTATACGCGCGCGCACTCATACACATGTGCAACGATACAACAGTTTCCATCTACCAAATTCACTCACAAGGCTTTTGTCGACCCGAAGCTATAGAAGAAGTCACTTGCACAACGTGACACGCAGTGGGACTGAACCCAGAATCATGTGATTGGGAAACAAACTAATTATTTAAATTAATATTCTTGATCTTTTATTGAGATTTCCATGATAAATTACATAGAGCAAAAAAATCAGTTTCACTTATATTCTGTTTTAAATAATTGCATTTGAGGAAAGTTGAATAGATACCGAAACTGATTTTGAAATAAATAAAAATTATTTTAAATAGAAAGAGCGGTTTGCTTGATTTAAGTATAAATCAAATCAGATAAAGAAAGGAAGTCTTACGTCATCTGCCATAGTTTCGTATAATAGTAGCAATCATTATTAAGTAGTCGGACTAGTTTGAAATTATTGTCCAAGAGTATAGAATTACGGCATTCTTCTAAGCTACAATACATTGTAATTTATTCCGTTGCCATATTCTCAATGTGTGAATGCCAAATCAAGTAATACGGTATTTGCTTTTTATTTCAGTGAAAGAATTTTTTTTTATATTGAAGATATTACAAACGTATATCTTTGTATACGATCAAAGAACGATTGGAATAAATGGCAGTACTGGCAGCAGAAGAGGTTTTCTGTAGAATAAATGATAACAGGATTAGATAACAAGGACATCGATCAGTTCGATTTTATGCATATATGCCATATATTGGACTAATAATTTGATCTGGATTGATGTCAAATCAGATTTTTCTTTTGTTATTAAAAACTATTACAAATGATATATATTTGGGAAAGAACATCATTGGTGCTCTCTGATTTTGGATATTGGAAATCGCAAGTAATCGAAGATGCATATGTATCTATGTTCGTATATGCATAATGTTAATGTTGGTTTATATATATATGTGTGTGTGTGTGTGTGTGTGTGTGTGTGAGTGTGTGTGTGTGTGTATGCACTCCGACACACACTCATAGTGTTGACATAATATTTCCAAAAATAAAGTGTGTATATATATATATGCCTATATACCTACAACATATGTGTTTGTGTGTACACCCATGTCTGTATGTGGGCATGTATGCATTCAGAAAAACACGCATCTACACACACACACACGCGCGCGCGCTCACACATATATCATGAAATTATTAAATTCAAGGAACTTAAAATATATCAAGGCATAGATATTCCTATAATATATTTCTATTCTTTGAAAACCATTTTTATATTGAGTTTGCCTTAACTTATACTGAATTCATGCTTTTTACATAATATATTATATACATATAT
>NC_068984.1:7655703-7658329 GCF_001194135.2 Octopus bimaculoides
TATATATATATATATATATATGCAAGTGGAGGGTGTATGCGCATGTGTGTATCTATATCTATGCTTAATATGTGTATGTAAGCGTACGTGTGGTCGTGTTTTTAGAAACAGCTCTTCTTTTTTAGAAATGCATGAAAACTAACTCTGTGATTTAATGATATTTCGTCAAGTTTTTGTAATACTTTGATACTTTCGTAAGAATTCACTGCTTTGCATTTGAAACGGTAAAATTCTTAAATCCAGCATCAATGTATGCCGATCTTCGTAGTCTCATCGAAAGCTCGAAGTGTTTCTGACGTGTGGCTACTGTCCCTTCATTAATGTTGTAGTCCTTTGCGGCTGAACCTGAATATTTAACCTTTAGACTCATACATCTAGAACAGATATTTAGTCCTGTTTGTGGTTAATATGGTTGTGAGTGTTTATTGCCTCGCTGCAGTGTGTTACGGCTGTTTCTTCCATCACTAATCGTTTATTTTCGTGAAGAAGTTTCCAGAGTTTAAATGCGTAATTCATAAACATTTTGCTGTTTAGTATTATTTTGTACTGTGTATAGCGAATTCTTCATATTGTAAGTATATAAAGAGTTAGGTTGAGAATATCATATTTTGTTCAATGTAACAGATATAAGAATTTTGAAAGAAGGGGTCTAGTCGATTATATCAACTCTAGTGCGTAACTGGTACTTATTTCATAGATCTCGAAGGATAAAAGCAAAGTCGACCTCGGCGGAATTTGAACTCAGAACATAACGGCAGACGAAATACTGCTAAGTATTTCGCCCGGTGTGCTAACGTTTCTTATTTCTTTATTGCCCACAAGGGGCTAAATATAGAGGGGGCAAACAAGGACAGACAAAGGAATCAAGTCGATTACATGAACCCCAGTGCGTAACTGCTACTTATTTTATCGACCCCGAAAGGATGGAAGGCAAAGTCGACTTCGACCGAATTTGAACTCAGAACGTATCGGCAGACGAAATACTGCTAACGATTCTGTCGGTTCGCCGGCTGCTGTATCCAAATGATAATAAACATTTCTTCCTCTCTTTATATATGGTTTATTTATGAAGACTAAAATATCAACCATAGAATTAACGTATCTTCAACTTCGTTATATGTTTCATATTATCTTCACATTTCAATATCGCTGAAATATTTATGGATAAATTACTGACAGTGGAAACTAACTTCATTAGTGAATTATTAATATTTTCTCGATTCTTTTTGATGTTTTTCCACTTCTTTCAGTCGTTAGAGTGAGGCCAGGGTGGGGCGCCGCCTTGAAGAATTTTCGTCGAAGGAAATCGACCCCAGTATATATGTTCTTAAATCTCGTAGTTATTTATTTGTTCCTTTTGCATAACCACTAATTTACGAGAGCATAAACACACTAACACCTGTTGTCAAGAAGTTGGGGAACACACACACACACACACACACGCACACACACACACACACGCACACACACACACATATTAATACGACGGGCTTCTTTCAGTTTCCGTCTACCACATCCACTCTCAGGGTTTTGGTCGGCCCAATGCTATAGTAAAAGACATACGCCCAAGGTGCCATGCAGTAGGACTGAATCCGGAATCTATGAGAACAACCAATGCTAACTTTTATTGCTAATTCAATTAGTTTATAATGTTTCATCCAACTTAACAGAACCTTGCAATCTGCCGTTTACAAGCATCACTAATCTATTGGATAGTTGCATTCCCCTATTACTGACGGTAAGGTCAAACGGCACGCTAAAGATAACAACCGGACTTCCCTCAAATCACAGCCTATTGCTTTAGAGACGGAAAGAAAGCATTAAATAAATCGATAAATCTTACATAGACGTGAAAAGACAGGATAGTCACGGTTGAAATGCCAATGAGGACACGCTATCTTAATCAGAGCTGATTCGGGGTTAACAACAATGGCGATGCCCTGTAATAATGATAAAACACGTCGTCTTTGGCTCATCGACCTTCTGTAAAAGTAGATAAAATGAGGAAGTACAACTCACCGAATTATTGAAAGCAATTCACTGATGATATAGATCAGTGAGGGATAATGGTTTTACTGGTATTCCATTTATATGATCTGCGTTTCCTGAATGGTCGCCATAAAGTTTATCTGAAACATGCAGAGAAAATTAAACAATCAATAACATTCATAAATAAATACTGTTTTTTTATTTTCATTCTTTTCCATGATTTTATAGCAAAGTCTAATAAAAATTTATTTCATTATAAACAGGCAGGAACAAAATAATTATTGTTAATTCATTCAGCTTAGTATAGTATTTTGGTAATTTAGGAGAATATATCGCGTCGGGTGTAAGCTGAGATAAAATATGACGGATTTTTGATCGGAAAATAGTGAAAAAGTGAAACGGACATAAGGCGTAGTGGTTAAGAGCACGGGCTACTAACCCCAAGATTCCGAGTTCGATTCCAGGCAGTACCTGAATAATAATAACAATAATAATAATAATAATAATAATAATAATAAGAATAATAATAATAATAATAATAATTGACTGCGTGGCACTTTGGGCAAGTGCCTTCTACTATAGCCTCGGGCCGACCAAAGCCTTGTGAGTGGATCTGGTAGACGGAAACTGAAAGAAG
>NC_068984.1:7658425-7661525 GCF_001194135.2 Octopus bimaculoides
ATATATATATGTATGTATGAGCGTGTGCATGTTTGTGTGTCTGTGTTTGTCCCCCCAACATCGCTTGACAACCGATGCTGGTGTGTTTAGGTCCCCGTAACTTAGCGGTTCGGCAAAAGACACCGATAGAATAAGTACCAGGCTTACAAAGAATAAGTCCTGGGGTCGATTTGCTCAACTAAAGGTGGTGCTCCAGCATGGCCACAGTCAAATGACTGAAACAAGTAAAAGAGTAAAAGAGTATGAGTATTCCCTGCGATCATAATATAAGCGGCGAAAGAATTTGACAAGATCAGTAAATATAAAGACTTGCTAATAGAAATTGAAAAAATGTGGCACCTCAAGGCAACTGCCGTATCAGTGATTGTAGGATCTCTAGGAATGATAAAAAAAGGGTACTGAAACCTATTTGAAAATGATACCAGGCTTACCATCCCTACAGGAAGTGCAAAGAAGCGTGTTAACTGGAACGACTCATGTACTGAGAAGAGCATTATCGCTGTGAAAACAACAGCCATTTATGAATTTTTTTTTTAATACATATTTTACCTGTGAATTTGCGTGTGTAAACTGGGAATGCATACAACGAGTTTCTCTTCCCTAGGTGTACGGAAAACACTCAGCGAGAAATGGAAGAAAATTTGAAGAAAGAAGAAAAAATTAATAAATAAATAAATAATAATAATAATAAATGGATAAATTCATGGAGAAAGAAATGATACAAATATTTAAGTTGGAGTACTTGCGCAGACTGAGACTGATCCTTAAGTCGAACTGAACCGAAAGGAATAAGATCGAAGCTATCAACGCCTGGGCGGTTTCATTCTTTAGATATGGAGCAGGGGGTAATTGCATGGACAGTACACGAACTAAACAGCTTAGACAGAAAGACAAGGAAGTTGCTAACTAGATATGGGAAACTACACCCCAAATGCGACACAGACAGACCTGTACGTACCAAGAAAAAGAGGAGGAAGGGGAGTTATTGGATACGAACACAGGATTAGAGCAAAAGAAAGCAACATAGCATGTTATGTAAAAATGCCACAGAACCGCTATTATTGGAATTAATACATACATGCACACACATGCATACGTACATACATACATACATAAATACATACATACATAAATACATACATATATACATACATTCAACGACGGCCATCAGCTATTTTGACGAATATGTTGGGTGAGGTGGAGAGGGAAACCAACGTCAATGACCTCACGAACACATACCGAAAACCAAAATAAGCAATACTTAAGAACAATAAACTCTTTGGAAAATATTCAGCTGAACACACAAAAGAAGTGGATTTACAATTCATCGGATTATAATGGTTCTATATTTTTTTAATCAAGATGCATACACCTGTTTCCTGAAGCGAGACGACAAATACGAGATAAGTTGATTGGAGACAATAAATTTGGAGACTTGCCAAAGAATCTGCACAACTTCATATTCATCTCCGCCAGATCTACCGTCAAGATAAGTAAATGAAACAAGTTTCTCTTTCTTTTTTTATTTCTTTCTTTCTTTCTTTCTTTCTTTCTTTATCTATATTTTTTCTTTGTCTCAATCCCTCACTTTTTCTCTTGCAATATGTATGTGTGTGTGTGTGTGTGTGTATGTATGTATGTATGTGTGTGTGTATGTATGTATGTGTGTGTGTGTGTGTGTGTGTGTACATATAATTGGCTACTTCACTGTCTTCCTTTCGGAATTTTTGATTCTTTATCTTCATATTCTTGTGTGACTGTGTGTGTGTGTGTGTGTGTGTGTGTGTGTGTGTGTGTGTATGTGTGTGTGTGCGTGCGTGTGTGTGTGTGTGTGCGTGCGCGTGCAAGTGTGTTTGTGTGTGGAGGGGCGTGTGTAAGATATAAGCCCTACTAGCGTTTCAAATCACAGTTTACTTCAGAGCTTCTCAGAAGAAAACACAAGTCAAAAATGGAATACATATATCTATATAACTATCAGTAAACATGTATCCACACACACACACACACAGACTCAAACAAAAATATATTGTTGCTCGTGCACAGAATTGTGCTAATGAAGTTCGCTGAGCAACCTCGTGCTTTCCGGTCCGCTGCCAGTGTGCAACCCCTGTATACAACAGATTTGTTTCAGTTTCCATCGACGAAATCCACTCACAGTGCTTTGGTCGACTTGAGGCTATAGTAGAAGACGCTTACCCAATGTGACACATAGTCGGACTGAACCCAGAACCGTGGTGTTAGAAAGCAAGCTTCTTACTACACAGCCACACTAACCTGAAGAAACCTGATGTATAAATATATATGCATATATGAATTCACACGCTTCATGTCTGTTCCCACAGTTTGTTATAAATTCACGTGTTGCTATTTTTGCTCTCCGCTTCCCCTACATTGCATTTAAAACTCGGAGTACTCGAGACCAAAGGACGCAGCGTGGATACACACATGAAAAGCTATCACTAGCGCTGTGTCCTTATATGTGCGTGTCCTATATACGTATGCGTGTATATATTTATTTTAAACGACTATTGGAAATGTTGCAAGATACAACCAAAATTTTAAGGAAAATAAATAAGTAAATGAGTGGAAACTTTACCGGTGAGTGTGTTAAATAGTAAGGCATTAAAAGAGAATGACTCTCCCCAGACACTACAAAAACATAGCAAACTTAAGGGGCACGTATCCTCAGCTTTGAACGAATTCTGAATTTTTGATGTTAAGTTCGTTTGAGCAATGCTAATCAATACAGTTCTAATATTTAAGAGATGAGGAATTATGTACATTATTTACGTTATTTACATTTGACGGATATTTGTCCTCATCTAGTTTGTTGTTAACACGTTTCGGCTGATATATCCTCCAACCTTCATCAGGTGTCTTGGGGGAAATTTCGAACCTGGGTTCTCATTCCTAACATATTTTTTGATGTTATTATTATTATTATTATTATGATTATTATTATTATTATTATTATTATCCAGGTCACTTCCTGTAACGGAACTCGGAATCTTGGGGTTAGTAGCCCGCGTTCTTAACCACTACGCCATATGGCCGTGGGTATATCAGCCAAAACGTTGTGTTAACAACAAACAAGATGAGG
>NC_068984.1:7661760-7662739 GCF_001194135.2 Octopus bimaculoides
TGTTTGTGTGTGTTTAGACAGAGATGTAAGTATATATGTAGCTTGCATATAAGAGAAGAAATCCATAATATAACAATGATATACACATTGCAGATAGATAGATAGATAGATAGATAGATAGATAGATAGATAGATAGATATATAGATAGATAGATAGATAGATAGATACACAGACAGACAGACAGACTGGCAGACAGACAGGCAGACAGACAGACAGATAGATAGATAGATAGATAGATAGATAGATAGATAGATAGATAGATAGATAGATAGATAGAACTCACATATTACATTTATATTTTCTATCTACCAGTCTATGCATATGATCACGTGTTTCTGGCATTTTTCAGCTCATTCAATATACATATAGTATAATAGATCCTATTGAAATACAACACAAATTCGATATTTTATTAGTAAGATCATATTTAATACAGAATTTTGCCAATTTATCTTGCAGCCTCAATCATTTCTATTCTCTGTCTTGAATTCTCTGCGTTACTCTGCACCACTCTCCTCTCCCCCTCTCTTTCTGTCTCTTTCTCTCCACCTCTCTCTCTCTCTCTCTCTCTCTCTCTCTCTCTCTCTCTCTCTCTCTCTCTCTCTCTCTCTCTCTCTCTCTCTCTCTCTTACCTACTTCACCTTCAATGCTTTGTGATTTGGTTTCTTTTCTGTTTGTCTTCTATTCCATTGGCTCTGCACTATAATCTCCTGACATACTTTAAAAGTATAAATCCTAAAATTAGCAACATCTACTACACACGCCCAGACACAGACAGACATTCTATAATGCACACGTGCTCACAATCGCACACACACAATGCATACATTATCACATAAATACACGCACGTGAGCAGGCATACGCACACATATACCTGTACACACACACACACAGATATATATATATATATACATATGTATATATAAATAGACATACGTATATATATATATATATATATATATATATATATATATATA
>NC_068984.1:7662817-7666016 GCF_001194135.2 Octopus bimaculoides
GATGTGCATACGTGTGCGTACAGAGAGAAGAGAGAGGACGGGAGAAAAAAGAAAGAAAGAAAGAAAGAAAAAAGAAAGAAAGAAAGAAAGAAAGAAAGAAAGAAAGAAAGATAGAAAGAAAGAAAGAAAGAAAGAAAGAAAGAAAGAAAGAAGGAGAGAGAGTGAGTAGTTGAGCAATGCTCAAAAACATTCTCTAACAAATATACAGTATAAATAAATAAATAAATATATAAACACAAATAATATAAAAGTATAATTATTTCCATTGAAAATTATAGGGAAATATACATTATGTTTAATTTTATAAAATTCTTTATAATTTCCCATAAATAACGTTAGATTGCCACATCTCTTTCTCTCTCCCTCTCTCACTCTCTATGTGTATATATGTGTATATACATTCATACATACATACAAACATACATACATATATATAACTGCCTGTTTATGCTTTGTGCAATGTGTATATATTTATATATATATATATATATGTGTGTGTTTATATTTATATGTGTATATGTATGTGTGTGTGTATACGTACGTATGTATTTGTGTATGTATATTCTCAAATCTCCTTGAAATATTTGTGTATTGTCTTCTGAAAAAATGGCGGCGGGGTGGTGGAATGAAGGACAAATATAATTGTTTAATGCACTGTTTATGCAAAACAATCGGACGTTCAAGGTTAGTTAGTCTTTGATCATAAGTTTGCCGGATCAGGAACGACCTGGTGTTAAACAAGTTTGTTTTCTTATTGACTAACTCAAAGAAATTAAGAGAAGAGATATGGAAAGATGTGAGAAACTTTAAAGCCGTAGAGAAGCTGAGAATAAGAGTAACGGAGGAAAAAGCGGAAAACAGATTAATAAAAATGGAGAGAGCGATGAAAAGATGGAAAGATATGAAGAAGGAGAAAAAGTGGATGTGTTACGGTGAGGACAAGAGATAGATGTGACAGAGAGCATTGATAAAATAGGAAATAAATATCTAAATAAATAAATAAGAAAAGGAAGGAAAAATCTATTTCTTGCGTTGAAATGGTTGAAAGGCCAAGTCAAGAATAATTATTGTAGTTAAGAGAACTTCTATAGAAGAATTTCCAGTGATTTATTTCATGTGTAATAGGAACTGATTGAAGGAACAACGTTATCGGTGATGTCTAATGTATAGGCAATCAACATTTTACATTTAGAACTGAAAAGAAATGAGCAATGTGTGCGATCAACAAGTAATTACATGACAATATCCGCACGAATCAAATTTCAATTCACTTAAGCATGGACGTCACACTTTCTTTACTTAATAAAACCCCTCTACAAGATTTCGTGGACATCCTAGAAATAGCAACCAAATCTTAGACATCGCCCGTATTATATCAAGTGGTTTTCTGGACAGGCGCAGAAGTGGCTATGCGGTAAGAAATTTGCTTCCCATACACATGGTTGCGGGTTCAGTTCCACTGCGTGGCACCTTGGCTTAGTGTCTTCTACTATAGCATCAGGGTGACCAAAGCATTGTAAACAGATTTGGTTGACGGAAACTGAAAGAAGTCAGTCGTAAATATATATATATATATATATATATACACGCGCGCGTGGGTGTGTGTCTTTGTCCTCCACCTACTCTTGACAATCGGTGTTAGTGTGTTGATATCCTCAAAAGTTAGCAGTTCGGCGAAAGAGAACGATAGAATAAGTACTGAGCTTTACAAAAATAAAATTACTTTGGTCGATTTTTTCGACTAAAATTTCCTCAAGGCGGTGCCCCAGCATGGCCGAAGTCTAAGAAGTGAAACAAGTGAACAAATAAATATCCTCGAAATAACAACCAGATCTTAGAGGGCACACTTTTATTTTTTCATCTACTAAAACCCTTCTACATAGTTTCCTCGATATCCTTGAAATAGCAGCCAAAGCCTTCTAAAATGTCATTGAAATATTTCAAAATACCAGCGATGCATTATTAAATGCAGAGCTTATGCAATAGGGACATAATGGTTTCTTCTGGAATATCTATCGTTATAAACTTATTGATAACAGCAACTGTATCAAGTTATGCAAGTATCTGTTATGAGTCAGGAATTCTTTATGTTAGCACAAAGCCCTGAATTGAATAAATTCCAGTATATTCTTAAAATTCTGGGTTTAGTTTCTTGACCAGACAGTTCGTTGTCTCTTTTATTAAAGACATGCTTTCTTGTAATTTTGCTATCGTGTTCTGTTGCAATGAATGGTAACAGAGTGCAATTCTACCCAGCTCTTTTGCCTCTCAGCTGTTACATCCTGATATTACCATTGGGCCAAGGGGAAAGGAGAGCAATGACGGGACTAAATAAGTGCCTATAACGGCATAGAACATGTTACCAAACCATATTCGCTTATGTATGCCGGCGGGCTCTACGTTTTAAATAGTAATTCCCGAACATTACAATTTCGATGTTTAGGACTCATAAGGCCAGTTATCCGGGTTTTATGGTGTATATGAGACCGACATTACAACGTACCCCTGTACGGGACGCTAGTCGCTCACAGGGTTACTCTACAGCTAAATGGACAAGAGCAACTTAAAATAAGTTGTTTTGTTCAAGAATACTCTACATCACCCAGTTTAAATCCCCAAATTCAAGTACCTATATCTAAACTGGTTTCCTTTCTCCTCCTCCTCCTTTCTTAACTTTAAACAAACGCATAGATACTCATAGGGGAAAGGGAGCGGAAGAAAAGATGAAGTGAAATAATCGATATTTTCTCCACTGATTGGCTATTGGAAAAACACAAGGGAGCCATCTTGTAGAAAATATTAACGCCGACCATCCATCATCAAGTACACACTGAAGTTCTATTGATACTATAATATACACTTGCTACGGGTCAATTTGAATTGATAACATTTTTATCGCTAAATTCGCCTATTCTGTAAAGGAATCGATTATCTCAATAAAATGATTACCGAAATCGATCCTCGTGCCATTCATTGATCGGTCAGTTCAAATGATCAACTTCACTACTTCTCAAGTTTATCGTTTTCTGAGATCACCTGATTCGGTTTATTGTCTGCTTCCGATATAAGAGTCTGTTAGGCTTGAATGGAAATTCTAAATTGTAGTCGAAATTTGTTGAATGTGAAAATGTGTCAAAAATGAAGATTTTAACACCAGAAACAATTACCGATTTAAATGCGAGGCTCGTCTATATATATA
>NC_068984.1:7666026-7668422 GCF_001194135.2 Octopus bimaculoides
AACCAGGGCTGTGTTTAATATAGAACATTTATAAATCGAATGTCTTACAGCTGTTTCCAGGATATTTATTATATCCCTTCATCGGAGAGGGTGTGAGAGGATGATTAAGCAATAGTTAGTTTAGTTAAGATAGGAAATAGAGAGTGAATGTAGGGATATTGTATTTGTAAATCCATTGTTTAGGCAAAATGGTATACATATAAGATTCCAATACCTTGTGAGTAAGATCCAATTGTTTTTAAGATTGGTCGTTGGCTTTGTAAATCCATTATGGTCACTTTGAACAGAACCCTTGATTCAATAACACTGTGTATAAACTCTGTATTTGGAATGACCAATTTCAAAGACTGTTGGACTTTACTCATAGGGTACTGGAATCTTAATAGACTGAATCTTAGAGACTGAAGATGGAAACGTATCACCAGTATCAAAGCATAAAAAGCATTCTAAACGCTCTGAAATCGTCAGAACACCTGAATTTATCCAGCAAGTTCAACAGACCATTGATTACAAAGCCAGAAAGTCCATGGGGTCAATTGTAAAAGACCTCCATGTGTCAGGAGGAACAGTCGGAAATATTGTCCACGAAGGCATCAGATGTAAGTTTTATATGATGAGGAAAGGTCAATTAGTCCGAAAAAAACAAAAGAAAATCATTTAATCAGATCTAAAAGGCTCTTGAACAAATTGAAAAATCCAGCTGAAGATTTGATTTCTTTCTTCTCAAACGATAGAAAGATCAAAAAGTTAACAAAAGAAATGACAGATGATTGCGTGGAGATGTTTCTGAAGTTCCAAGTCTTATGTATACAAAATTTCCTGAAACTGTCATGGATTTAGGGGTTGTCAGCACTGAAGGACATGTGATACCTCCTTATTTCTTTCCACAAAGCCTTAGAGTTAAATCTTCCTCACGGTGGTGCACCAGCATGACCGCAGCCACTTGGCTGAAACACATAAATAAATAAATAAATAATACATTGAAGCCCTGGAAATAATTGTTAAGCCCTGGATAGACAGTGTCTACAATGGAAGGCCATATGTGTTACAGTAAGACTGAACTATCACACGGTAATGGATGTCTGAAAGTTTTCGTGATCATATAAACCCTAACGTTTTGCTTCCTAATTCCCCAAATCTCAATTCATTAGACTATTACCTGTGGAGTGTTGTTGAGAGGCAGATCAATGAACACGCCCATAACACGAAAGATTCTATGAAAACTGCTATAGTCAGAGAAATGTCCAGAATGAACCAGGATTATTTGATTCGAGCATGTAGATAACTTTAACCCTCCATAAATCCCAAATTTTATTTTGGTACTTATATGAGCAACTGTCTTCGATCTTATATAGAAGTAGTTGTTGGATCTGTGGCTAGTTTAATGAATAACATTATAGAAAAGGTTTAGCGTTAACCATACATCATTTTTTAATGAAAAATAATGCTATTATCTGTTATTATACATCTGTTTTTTTATAAGTATAAATCTGTCCTCAAATATATAACGCACCCTGAAAATATTTCTCCAGCATTCTGGCCTTATGACCCTCGTTCTGGTCTAATGACCCTCCATGTTTGTTTTCGTTCAGTTTCTTTGTATGTCTCCACTATCCTGTTTTGTTGCCAACTTTGACCCTAAATAAATCCCAAATTTTATTTTGGTACTTATAGGAGCAACTGTCTTCGAAGACTCATATTGTCGTTCAGTGTTCGAAATGAGGAGTAGATAGATAGCAGACAAGTGATGAAGGGTCGTTCTTTGTGTTGCTTGTCTTGTTTTCTATTAGTTTCTCTGGTTGTTTGCGT
Source organism: Octopus bimaculoides (assembly GCF_001194135.2). Classification (NCBI taxonomy): domain Eukaryota; kingdom Metazoa; phylum Mollusca; class Cephalopoda; order Octopoda; family Octopodidae; genus Octopus; species Octopus bimaculoides. The sequence goes on from NC_068984.1 coordinate 7,667,836, forward strand.
ATTTAACTCATTTGTTTTCGTATTTCATATTGTTTGCTCTTGGTGACGTCCGCAAAACATCCATTTCCAAGCAATTCCTTAGTCTTTTACTTATTTGACTGAGACCATGCAGGAGAATCACCCTCAGTCGAACAAATCGGTCCCAGGACTTATTCTTTATAAGCCTAGTATTTATTCTATCGTTTTCTTTTGCCGAACCGCTAATTCAATGGGACGTAGACACACCAGCATCGGTTGTCAAGCGATTGTGAGGAGACAAATCCACATGCACACTCTCTCACACACACACACACATATATGTAATTATATGTATATATATATATATGTGTGTGTGTGTATATATATATGTATAGTCGGAATTTACAAAAAACTAAAGACGGAGACAGTTGTGTAAACAACAAACAGGTGTATTTGTTTAACACTCGGGAAGATGAGAAAGACTTTTACGTTTCGAGCCTACGCTCTGCAACAGAAAGAAGCACGAGAAAATAAACAGAGAGGGAATGAAAAAACAAAAGCTCTAGTGGCTATCGGTCGATCATGGCGATGGCTGGAGATATATATATATATATATATATATATATACG
>NC_068984.1:7668915-7669744 GCF_001194135.2 Octopus bimaculoides
ATATAAGTATATAAAAGCATTTTTGAATAGAACTAATACCAGTGCTCAAATTTCATACAGTATGTAGATGAACTAGCAGCTAGTTCAATCCCAAGTTCAATCTGTTTAGCTTTCATTCCTCAGAGGCCACACAAAACTAAACGGTAGCACACTCCATCGACTTCGGTCATGTGTTGTAAAGAAGTATCTTTCTGATGACGTAGAATAGCAATATTAGAAAATATTATTAATTTCTTTTTCCACTAACTGCAATCACCGCATATAAATATATTAATAAAACAGTAGTGAGCGAGTGAGTGGGTGGCTTTCCTGCCCTTTACGAAGGACGCAAGCTGTGTACGTTCTCTGATATAACAAGGAACTCAAACGGTGTCGCAATCAAGACAGGCCGGAAATTTACGGCGTTCCCTACACAGGAAATGAATACTTATTAATAGTATACACACCTATAGATACACAACCGCTCCCCTCATATATATATACATGCATTCGTAGATGCACAACTAAAAATCAATATACATATATGAGAGAATATGCGTGTGTGCGGGTTTTTTTATGTATCAGGAAATATGTAACATAAGATTCATTAATTCATGCATGAATGATCTCCCAGAATTTATAAAAAACCTTCCAAAAAAGCATGCGTCTACACACACACACACACACACACATACACACATGCATATACACACTACACGCGCGCACGCATGTACAGGCACAGGCACATACATCCATACATATGAAGTCGCACACACACGCGTATATATAATACACAGTGACACATACATATATATATATATATATATATATATATATATATATATATATA
>NC_068984.1:7669907-7675834 GCF_001194135.2 Octopus bimaculoides
TATATATACAGACATACACATATATACATACATATACATCCTAAGATATACAGACAAATACACGCACACCACATTCACATACACACATACACACACACACACACACACACACACACACACACACACACACTATAAACACGTGTAAACATATTTCATGCATGATACACACGCCGTGGTCTCTATGACGTTTTATGCTTATTTCAACTCATAACATGAGAAGTTACTTTATTTTTATCATCTTGAAAGACTAATGACGTCAACACCTTTAAGCTGGTGGCTTGGAATGTCAAAGCTATTTGTGGAATTCCATTTCTGCTGATTTTTTATCACTGTCACCCCTTCCTCTCTGATTTTTCTACACAGTTTCTAACATTAGATCTGTGAAAGATAATAATAGCAGTTCTTCATAGATTCACGTCAATATTCACTCATCAATATTCGCTGTGTGACACTGGGTAATTTCTCCATTTACTGCTTTGATTCAGTTTTCAACACTGGAGAGTTCTATTTACGCACTTCGACGACTGACGTAAGTAAAAAATTTACTACTTACGTCTGATGGTAACGTAAAAGGGAGACAGAGCGAAAGAGACAGACGGAAAAAAACACAGAGGGACAGGGAGAAGCAGAAAGAATAAAGCGAAAATGTCAGCAACCTTGAACAAGAGACTAGTTAAGGAGATGACAGCGTCATCATAGCTAACTGACGGAGATCCTGAATTACTATAAATGGTGAAAGACAGAGTAGATGAAAATCTCCGCAGAAAACCTACACTGACAGACAAATATAACCACGTTTTAATAACCGTTTCTAAAATAGTTAGATAAGACTGAAATTCTGCGAGAAGGTGTTAAATGCTAATATTGATCTCAGTACAAGTACAACATCGATTTTCCGGAACTTTTCCAAACCTTTCTGGACTACTGACTCTTCTGGAAAAAAAAGGGAAGGGTGGGGTGCTGGGGTTACATTGGTCAACATACACCAACTGAAATAAATATTGGTTTCAAATTTTGGAACACTGCCAGCAAAACCGGGTGAAGGGGTTAAGTCGGATAGCGTCGACCTGACTGTTCAACAGGTAATTATTTTGTCAACTCAGAAAGAATGAAAGGCAAAATCGACCTCGGTGGAATTTGAACCCAAAACATAAAATAGGGCGAAATGCCGCTAAGCATTTTGTCCGACGTGCTAACGACTCTGCCAGCTCCCCTTTTTAAATTAAATAAATATTAATTGTAAATTTTGGCACAAGATCAAAAGGTTTGTAAGGTGGTGGTAAGTTAATTACATCGCTCCAGGGCTCAGCTGGAACTTATTTTATCGACCCCAAAATGAGGACAAAGTCGACCTCGGTAGAATTTAGTTAAATAATTAAATGAAATACAGATACCTGTACATTAGTGGAAATTAGTGTATATTATAACGTGGATGTGCAATGGCCCATTGGTTAGGGCATCGGACTCGCGGTTGTAAGATCACGGTTTTGATTCCCAGACCGGGCGTTGTGAGTGTTTATTGAGCGAAAACACTTAAAGCCCCTCGAGGCCATTCCGGCACGGAATGGTGGCGAACCCTGCTGTAATCTTTCACCACAACTTTCTCTCACTCTTTGTTGCTGTTTCTGCTGTACCTGTATTTCAAAGGGCCAGCCTTGTCACTCTCTGTGTGACTCTGAATCTCCCCGAGAACAACGTTAAGGGTAAACGAGCAGGCTGTTCCATTGATTGGATCAGCTGGAACCCGCGTCGTCGTAGCCGACTCAGTGCCATGTTATATTATAAAAATATCAGGTAAGTTGGTGTTGCACTTGACACGTATTTTATCGCTGAATTTGAACGTAGAATACATGAAGGTGTAACAGTACCGTAATGTATTTATCGACGTTCTAAAAATTCAGCCATGTTGTTACCCTAGATGTTTTTAATTTAAGCAGAAGCGTGAATTTTTTGAGTAACGGGTGTTAATTGATTATTTAGATTCCTTAGCTATGTTATGTTTATAATTTATCGGTTTCTGAGAATGACAGTTGAAGTTTTAATACGTTAAATTCGAACTTGAGCAAGAAAAATAAAAGTAAGAAATTGGATGTAATTGTGTGAAGCATTTTTAAACAAAGCTGCAACGGAGCTGCTATTTCTCTTCCCTAAACCCAGTTTTTATAATCAGCAAAATTAAATAATCAATTGTTGATTTATACATACATACACAATGTCGCACACAAACACGCACACCTACACACACGCGCGCGCACATATTTGCATACATATATATCCTTGCATATGCCTTTATGTATATGTGCGTGTGTATGTATATTCTTTTATTCTTTTATTTGTTTCAGTGATTTTCCCGCGGCCATACCGGAGCACAGCCTTTAGTCGAACACATTGACCCCAGGACTTATTCTTTCTAAGCCTAGTACTTATTCTATCATTGTCTTTTGCAGAACCGCTAAGTTACGGAGGCGTAAACACACCGACATCGGCTGTCAAGCGATGGTGAGGAGACAAACGCAGACATACAAACACACACACACCCGCACCCACACAACCAGCCACCCACCCCACCCCACACACACACACATATATATATATATATATATATAAAGAGAGAGAGAGAGAGAGCATAGTGGAGGGAAAAGGCAGATAAGCACAAGTCGGCTTAATGCATATAATGACATGAAATGTAAAATACAAAGCACGAAATAAAGAAACGAATTAAACGAGAGTCACGTGATTGTCTTATCGTGACAGCTGTTTCGAGGAGCCCCATAGCTTGTGCCATAACAACGTTTATACATAATACATATCGTTGATCTATGTAATAGCACAAGTTCTTAGGCATTCGTGAAACGAAAACAGGATACCTTTGTCTGAAGAAAATGGTAAATGACTGTGATCCGGCTTCCCCTAACGTATCAACAGGAACTTTTCCTACTGCTTACGCCTTGTAATAGTTGTACATCTCTGTGTTTCTGAGCTCGTTTTCGTATTCTCGCAAATATTCACTTCTCAATAACAAAAGTGGTCGATGGCTTTACTTGAATTAGCAGATGTAAAGCGCTCCCATTATTTCTTTAAAATGAAAAACATTGAATAAACACAGTCCGAGATATATTATATCAATAGAGAAAACGGGTCTGTCATGATTGAAATATCTTTCGGTATGAGCCTGCTGGATCCCGACTGATGTGAATAGACAGGAAAACAACAGCACAGTCGCAGGCTAATGGGAGAGAGAGGGGGGAGAGACAGAGAGAGACAGACAGACAGAGAGAGACAGAGACAGAGAGACACAGAGACACAGAGACACAGAGAGACACAGAGACACAGAGACAGAAGGAGAGAGAGAGGGAGAGAGAGAGAGAAAGAGAGAGAGGGGGGAGAGCTGTACAAGAACACAAATGCACAATGTATATATCTGTATGTGAGCGATATATTCTTCCTCGCAATGGATAGATCGGAAGACGTCAAAAGATGAATGATGCAGATTGAGGAAACTAAGAAAACATCCCCGTGCTTAGATACAACATTGAGAGCTATGCATTTATAGCTGGTGGTCACTCTGACACACTCAATGTCTAGACATAAACATTAAGATTTTAAAAAAAAAATGGAAATAGCGGAAGCGTTAAACCCGATCAGAAGAATGACATTAATAAATGCATCTTAAGGCGGTGAGCTGGCTGAATCGTTAACACGCTGGGCGAAATGTTTAGCGGTATTTCGTCTACCGTTACGTTCTGAGTTCAAATTCCGCCGAGGTCGATTTTGCCTTTCATCGTTACGGTGTCGATAACATTAGTACCAGTTACGCACTGGGGTCGATGTAATCAACTTAATTCCTTTCTCCCAAACATCAGGCCTTGTGCCTATAATAGAAAACGATTAATAAATGCATATTCTTATACGTAGGCAATGAATACTCGCACTAGTACAATCAGTGGTTTAGGAGAACAATTATGCTCTGTGCAAAGGATGCACTAAAGATTTTTCTGAAATATAAACCATACGCTAAATGTTGGTATTCAAACTATAGACCAATAAAAACGCCAGCACGCCGGGTGAAATGCTTAGCGGTATTTCGTCTGCCGCTAAGTTCTGAGTTCAAATTTCGCCACGGTCGATTTTGCATTTCATCCTTTCGGGGTCGATTAAATAAGTACCAGTTACGCACTGGGGTCGATATAATCGACTTAATCCGTTTGTCTTGTCTTTGTTTGTCCCCTTTGTATGTAGCCCCTTGTGGGCAGTAAAGAAATGCTTAGCGGTATTTCTTCTGCCACTACTTTCTGAGTTCAAATTCCGCCGAGGTCAACTTTGCCTTTCATCCTTTCGGGGTCGATACATTAAGTACCATTTGTGTGTTGGGGTCGATCTAATTGACTGGTCCCCTCTCCAAAATTTTCGGACCTTGTGCCTAGAATAGAAAAAAAATATTCGGTACCATTGTCCCATGTTGTAAATTCATGTCTATTTTGCTGGAGAGTGTCGTACTTTTATGGCCGACATTGTAGTTGGGTTTACAAAGTCTGCAACTTTCACATTTGCAATCAAATTTATTAATTACACTGGTAATTAGCAGATTATTTTGGAATTTACATGTTTAATGTTTCCCATTGGTAGGAGGGTTTGTAATATTTTGTAATATTTTGGATTTTCAATTTGCTTTAACAGCAATTTTGATGTGAAACCGTATGCTGAAACGGAAACCTTTGTAATTTGGGAGGAATACATCGGAAGAAAAGAGAAACGTACACACAGGCACGCGCGCGCGCGTATATGCTTGACACTACAACAAACACATGGATGGGAGAATATCAGTTATCCAGTGGGAAATCAATAGAATCATTAAAAAGCCCAGAGTAGTGTGACGAAAAATGTTGAACAAATTAACAATTGATTAATTAATTAGTTAATTACTTTTCAAGCAAAGTGAAGTGAACTACAACCAGTGGGTTGGATTTTATTGGCAGTGTGACGCTCTAAAAATTAGTAAAATTTTAATTTCAGTAATTTTACAATAAATTATTAGTGTTAATTTATGTTTTAATATTATGTCTTTCGGAGGGCGTGGAGCTGGCAGAATCGTTAGCACGCCGGGGGAAATGCCTAACGGTATTTTGCCTGTCTTTACGTTCTGAGTTCAAATTCCGCCGAGGTCGACTTTGCTTTTCATCCTTTCGAGGTCGATAAATTAAGTACCAGTTGCGTACTTGGGTCGATCTAATCGACTGGCCCTCTCCCCTGAAATTTTGGGCCTTGTGCCTAGAGTACAAACGAATATTATGGATTTTGGTGAGCTGGCAAAATTGTTAGCACGCCGGGCAAAATACTTAGCGGTATTTCGTCTGCCGTTACGTTCTGAGTTCAGAATCCGCCGAAGTCGCCTTTCATCCTTTCGGGATCGATTAAATAAGTACCAGTTTCGCACTGGGTATGATATTGTAATGAAATAGCTACAATATTGAAACGGAGGTAAGGAAAAAAATGGAATAAAGTACATCTTGTATTTATTATTATTTTTCTTATATTTGCTCCGTATATATTAACTGGCAATACTAGAAATTACAGTAGTAACCACACAACTTTGCCTGAAGAAGACTGGATGATTACACTCTGCAAGAAGCTCTACTGTGATCGGTAGCATCAGAGCATCCGTGCATCCAACTGTGTATACACACACACACACACACACACACACACACACACACACGCACGCACAAACGCACACACACAAACTCATACACAGAATATATGTATTGTCTTGACTGCTAAATCCACAAGTTATTTTATTCTTTTTCTGTTTATTTCCTCGTGTTCCTTTCTGCTGAAGAGCGTAGGCTCGAAACGTAAAAGACTTTCTCACTTACCCGAGCGTCAAACTAATACACCTGTTTGTAGTTTTTCTGTAAATTTTGCTTTTC
>NC_068984.1:7675844-7678866 GCF_001194135.2 Octopus bimaculoides
TATAGTCATTATATATATATATATAGTCATTATATATATATAGTCATTGGACTGCAGCGATACTGGGGCACCACCCTCAAGGGATTTTATGATCAACAAATCGACCCCCACTGCGTATTCTTTTAATAAATCAGGTATTTACTCCATATTTTTGTAGAAAACGTCTGTTGCAGTGACGTAAGTAAATCAACACCAGTCGCTGACCGTTAGTGGGAGACAAACATAACTCAAGCACAGACACACACATACATATATACACACTCACAAGCACACATACATACATACATACGTACATACATATATACATATATACATGCATGCATGCATGCATGTATGTATGCATGCATGCATACATACATACAGACAGACGCATATATACGACGATTTTCTTTCAGTTTCGTCGACTAACTCCACTCACAAGGCTATCAGAGAAGCCACTTGCCCAAAGTGCCATGCAGTGCGATTGAACCAAAATCGACATGGTTGCCAAATACCGCACAGCTAAAACTTCGTCTTCGCTCTCTACTTGTCTGGCACAATGATGTAAGGTATTCCTTTTTTTCTTTTTACCAGACATACAATAAATGCGTATTATTTCTCTCTTTCTCCCCCTCTCTCCCTTTCACTTAGCCTCTGCGACTACACCCTCTTTGACTGTATTTACATGAAAAGCCAGGTCTGTGCTAACTTTGTTGGTATTGTAACTACTCATTCCTTTGGCAGTATGTTTTGTTTCATTGATTAAGTATGCATTTTTATGTTTGATCTATAAGCATTGGTATTTGATTATCGTTATCCTGAAAATGTCACAGTTGTATTCTTTTGTGCCAGATTATATTTTAATATCTCTGGTCATTCTTTATTCACAGAATATATCGGTTCCTGTTTGATTTCTCGTATATTTCTAATGATTGCATAACTAAATGTAATTAATGATTCTCTCGCTCCTAATTTAGCTTTCATTTCGCATTATATTATCGGACAACAAACCTACAGCCAACATTTGGATACGCCAGATTTCCAGACTCACACCAACTTCTGCAGACCACAGGATATTTTTCTTTGTTTTATCTTTTATCTTTCATTCGTTTCTGTCATTAAACTTCGGCCATGCTGGAGCACCACTTTGAAGGAGTTCAGTCGAAAGGATCGCCCCAGTACTTTATTTCGCAAAACCTAGTAATTATTCTATCGGTCTTTAGGCCGAACTACTAGGATAAGGGACATAAACATACCAACACCGGTTTTCAAAGTGTGTGTGTCGGCAAACACTCACACACACACACACTGTATATATATATATATATATATATGTGTGTGTGTGTGTGTGTGTGTGTGTGTGTGTGTGTGTGTGTGTGTGTGTGTGTGTGTGTGTGTGTGTGTGTGTGTGTGTGTGTGTGTGTGTGTACACGATGGGGTTCTTTCAGTTTCCATTTATCAAATCTATTCACAAGTCATTATTCGGTCCGGAGCTATAGTAGAAGATAATTGACCAAGGTGCCACGCAGTGGGACTAAACCTGGGACCATTAAACTCCGCCTTCCATGGTTTCGGGGTCGATGGATTAAATACCATTCAAATAATAGGGTCGATAATATCGACGCAGTCAATTCCTCGATTGTGCTGGCCTTGTACCAACTTTGTGTATATATTTGCGTATATCACTTATGTGCCTCCGAGCAAAACCAAATATTTATTTGTCGAATTTGTTTTGACATTGAAATTTGTGCTTTGCGCTCTCGACCCAAACCTGCCTGGCCATCTTCCACTAAACTGGTATCACCTGAGTTTCCAGTTTGCAGAAACATTGTTAGGCATCTTTGAATAAACCTCAAATTTTTGGCTAAAGGTTATTTCTATAATTGAATTAGAAGTTGTACGATGGTTGCAGACCATCCAGTCAATATGAAACATAATGCTTTTGACTCGGCCCTCATTATTGAACCAACTTATCAGCAAATACTCAGCTGTTAATTAGCTTTCACATAATTGCCCTCATTTCACATTTCACACACACACGCACACACACACACACACATGTAATAGGTCTATATATGTAAATATTCATGTATATATCAATTTATCTATGTGTATGTATGTGTGCGTGTGTGTGTGTAAGCCACAGAACCTCCCAGAATTAGAAACCAGTTTTGAAGCGTTGTCCAAACATAACTAGATTACTTTATGAAGATGAAACGATCAATACCAATCTAAGCGATCCCCACAAACTACGAATCCACAAAAAGTCCCCACTTTACAACATTAGCCAACTCTGTATAACGACACTAAGATATAAATAATTCACATGGGTTTTCACATCATCAGCTGGCATACGGATTTCGCTGTGGTTTCGATGCCTGGGCAGTACCATTTATGCTGGATACCAACAGTGCTAAAATTATAAATACAGTAATCCCTCGACCGTCGCGGGTGTTACGTTCCAAGACACTCCGCGATAGGACAGTCCTTTAAGTAAACAACGCACAGAGTAAACTGGATACGATATGATATATATCCACCATTGCAACTATAAACATCACTGGAAAATACCCACACGAATTCTATACATGGATGTTTACTGTTGGAATGGAACTATACTCTATGTACTTTTTCTTCTTTGTTTTTTTCTTCTCAGTATCGCCCTCATTTCTTACTGAAAATTTCCTCAGATAGATGTAATAATCCATTCTTCTACTATTACCGTCTCCGATGAAGTGATACACTGAATTTTCCCTGAAACAGCTGTAAGACATTCTAGATAAAATATAAATTTACTTATGCCATTGGTCTCTTGATCTCATTCTTTTTTATATATACACACGCTAATACACGACCCACGTTATATTCCCCATTCATATTACAACCGCATCTGGGGCAAAACTAGTCGGTATACAGCACTTACTCGGTAGTACCTGTATATTTAGGGTCTGGTTGACTCCATTACCCTTCATAACCTTTATATATATGTATGTGTATATATATATGTATGTATATATATATATATATATATATATATATATAT
>NC_068984.1:7679511-7680416 GCF_001194135.2 Octopus bimaculoides
ATATATATGTATATTAATGTCTAAACGTTGTTTCATTCATTGGACTGCAGCCAAGCTGGGGCACTGCCTTCAAGTGTTTCGTCTAAGATATTGACCCGATATTCTTTTGTTTATTTTTATTCTTGAAATTATTCTATACATGCGTGCTTGCCGAACCGCAAAGTTACGTTCATGTGGAACAATCTAACACTGGTTATGAAGTGCTTGTTGTGGACAAACACAAGCACAAACACACAAACGTAGATACACACACATTGATACACACACACGTAGATACACACGCACGTAGATACACACGCACATAGATACACACGCACACGTAGATACACACACGTTGATACACATACATTGATACACGCACGTTAGTAGGCGCACGTAGATGCACAGATACGTAGATACACACACACGTTAATACACATACATTGATAGACGCACGTCGATACACACTCACACGAAGATACACACACACACACACATAGATACACACATATGCAGATACACACACCTGCATGTATATGTATATATCTTCTTCCTTGGTTGTGCGTCGTGAGTCGACGCTGGCTGTTCTTATCCAATATTCATCTCCGACCGTCTCTCATGTGATCCGCAGCAGAGACTACACTCGCTGCAGGTGAAACACTTTGGCGCAATGTGTATGTGTGTGAGTGTTTGTATGTATGTATGGATACGACGGGCTTCTTTCAGTTTCCGTGTACCAAATCCATTCACGTGGCTTTGGTCGGTCCATGGCCATTGTAGAAGACATTTGTCCATGCTGCCTCACATTCACACAGAGGGGCTGCACTCCCCGAATCGTGTAGTTGAGAAGCAAGTGTCTTACCACACTGCCACGAGCGAGAGAGAGAGAGAGAGAGAGAGAGAGAGAGAGAGAGAGGGAGAGAGAG
>NC_068984.1:7680426-7681085 GCF_001194135.2 Octopus bimaculoides
GAGAGAGAGAGAGAGAGAGGGAGAGAGAGAGAGAGAGAGGGAGAGAGAGAGAGGGACAGAGAGAGAGACAAACAGGCATACAGATAGAGATAGAGACAGAGACAGAGAGAGACAGAGAGATAGATAGATAGATAGATAGATAGATAGATAGATAGATAGATAGATAGATAGACAGACAGATAGACAGATAGATAGTGTTTGAATATGATGATATTGTGCACCGTTATCGATTCACTTTCCAATCTATACACACAACACAATGTTCACTAATTTAAACATCAACTTCTCGAGCAAAGAGTTTGAAAACAATATTTCATACGGTTCTTAATACAAACTGGTTTATCGTAGTTTAGTGTCTTTACATAAACTGGTTATCTCATCTTAGCACACATTTCAGATTAATGGATTATTTCAGATTCTGTCTACACGCAACAGGAAGATTTTATTGTGAGCGATTGCGCAGGTATTTGGTATTTATTTGAGTCCTCTTCAGTACAGAGCATTGCTTGTTAATACCCATGTCTCTTCTTGAAATTACTTGCTCCTGCCAGAAAACATGGGCTAAGTGTTCGAGTACACCTACGGCCGGAATCGCCCACATGCACATGTGGCAGGCGCATGAGTTTGTGTGCGCATGCCTAAGTGTTTATATATACATA
>NC_068984.1:7682155-7682573 GCF_001194135.2 Octopus bimaculoides
TATATATATATATATATATATATATATATATTGACATACATACGCGCATATACGCATATGTATACACATATATAAACGGAGATATATGCCCAAGCTTGTGTGTATAAATGTATGTATGGTGTTTTGTGTTGTTTTTTTTATACACACATTTCTTTCAACGCAGAAATGTTACACACACACACACACACGAGGCCGCGCGCACGCAAATATATATGACATATATGCTATATACATCTATGTATATATTCATACGTATATGTATGTATCTATATATTTATGTATATATGTCTATATATATATTCATGTATATGCCGATATATATATATATATCGCACTCCTCGACACACACAACCACATACACATGCTTATATATGTACATACACACACACACATATATATATATATACATACATATATA
>NC_068984.1:7683314-7687433 GCF_001194135.2 Octopus bimaculoides
TATATATATATATATATATATGTATATGTATATGTATGCCTGTATAATTGTTTGTTTTTCTGTCAATTGGTAATAAAGGCAAATTGACATTAAACCGAAGAATTACTCGATGATTTTGTGGAAAGTATATATTTATTCTTCTTTCATATAAGGAAGGAGGATGAGAGTGACTTCGAAGTTTCGGTCTGTTAGCCCTCCTCGGATAGAATCGAATGCTAGAAGGCCAAAACTTTGAAATCACTGTCATCCTTCTTATCTTATTTTATCTTTTATATTGTTTTTCTTGTGTCAACCATTACACTGTGTGCCATGCTGGTGCATCACACTGAAGAATTTGTAGTCAAACGAATTGGCCCAGGTACTCTCTCCTCTCAAACCTGGTACTTCTTCTACTGGTCTCTTTTCCAGAAACCCTAGGTTACGCGGAAGTAAACAAACCAATATCGGTTGTCAAGCGATGGTAGTGGGGACAAATACAGACACACAAAGACATACATATACATATGTGTGTGTGTGTGTGTGTGTGTGTGTGTGTGTGTGTGTGTGTGTGTGTGTGTGTGTGTGTGTGTGTGTCTGTGTGTGTGTGTGTGTTTATGAAGGGTTGAACAGACAGAAAACAACAAAGAGAAAAGGTTAGACGAAAGAAGAGCAAACGGGAAACTAGACAAAAATTTAACGGGCGGGGAATATAGACAAAAGCACGACACACATAATATTCGCAGCTGGGTTTTCCTCGTCAATTAACGAACTAACATATCATCGTGATTTCGCGCCATTATCATTTAAACCACTCAATCCTAGAGGCGCCAATGCTGTCATGAAGTTACTTGGAAAAAGCTAGCGAATGTATACTGGGACAGAATCAAACAAGACAATATATAAAAACAACAGACAAGAATTATGCATATATAACAACACGAAGCCTTACGACTATATACAGCCGAACAATTATAATAATAATTATACAAACACTACAAGTGCAACAGAATGGGCTTTGCAGCTATCAAATGAAGTTAGTGGGGTAACGCAGAGTCAAATGGAGTAAGTTCTAATGGACGTAGCAAGAGCCCAGACCCGCCCACCGGTCTGAAGCTTCTGTCAGTTTCAGTCTACTAAATCCACTCACAAGGCTTTGGTCGGCCCGAGACTATAGTAGAAGACACTTGCCCAAGGTATCATTCAGCGTGACTGAAGCCAGAACCATGTGGTTTGAAAGCAAGCTTCATACCACACAGTCACTCCTGCACCTGTTTATTTACATTCCTGTAAATTAGCTGTTCTGTTAAAGAGACTGATAGAATAAACATCAGATTTAAAAGAGTAAGTACTAGAGTGGATTTGTTGGACTATAACTTTTCAAGGCGGTGCTCCAGCATGGCCGTGTTTCAATGACTGAAAAAAGTAAAATATTAAAAAAGATATATATGAACGTGCTGTGTTGGAAACATGATAAATATCATAGAGAAACAAAAATGCGTACCAACAGGAGTCACCTAGAGCGTGAGATGCACTTTGGCCTTTTGAGGCCTTTTGAAGGGCGTCTACTCGAAGCCAGCCACATACTCAGATGAGAATTCGTTGTCTCTGATACTGGAAAAATGAATGAAACAATCGCTGACGTTACAAATAACTGGTACCTTATTTATCAACTCCGAAAGGATGAAAGGCAAAGTCGACCTCGGCGGACTTTGAACTCAGAACGTAACAGCAGCCGAAATACCGTTAAGCATTTTTAATATTGCTTATCGAGAACGTAACGAATACAATATTTCTTTGGTTTTGTTTAATGTGTGAAGAAATACTGAAAAATGCAATGCCTTTTTTCCACAGGGATCCTCAATTTTCGTATTCCCAGTAACATCAACAATTTTCGAAACCACTTTCTTTTTGTTTTCTGAGGGTTTCCTTCATTTATTTTCATTGTGACACCGAACTTATAGATTTAAAGAATATCTGATTGTTCTCATCGAAGGAACAACCAGCCGATAATTCCGCTTAGCAACAGTTTCCTGATTACAAGTTAAAATTTCTTACAATCCGTACCTTTAGGGTTAGGGTTAGGGTTTATATATTCGACAAAGTGATTCTCCATATCATAACAATTTTTGCTTGATACATAACGTTATATTTTATGCAGGATTCTTTTATAAAAAAATAAACTAAACATTCTCAAGAGAAAATCTTTGAGTTTAATTTATTCCACATGACTCTGAGTAAATGGACTCTTTGTTGAATATGTGGTCGGGGAGGTACATGTGTAAGATCTGAATTCAATAGAAGGAGTTATTGATATTGTGGTTCAATAAAACAACGGCCTTCTTTTGTCGGGAAACTTGTGATGGTTTTGCTATACTTGTCGCTACTTGTCTCATTCTCTATGTGTGAAATGGAACGTTTATGGTATATGCATATATATATATATATATATATATATATATATATATATATATATATATATATATGTATATATATGTGTGTGTGTGTGTGTGTGTGTGTGTAACGGTGTTTGTCAGCGTATGGATGAATCCCAGAGATGTGTGTATGCGTGTATGCGAGAGAGTGCGTTTACGTACATAGATGCGTGTATCAATTAATATATATAGTTGTGTTTGTATGCATGTAAGTATGGGCGTGTGTTGACAGACAGACAGACAGATAGATAGATAGATAGATAGATAGATAGATAGATAGATAGATAGATAGATAGAGAGAGAGATCTGGATAGTGTTGAGTATCGATGTGTTACCAATGTAGCACTCAACCTTAACTTCTGGCTAATTCTCTCTGGAGTAAAAATTGAGTGTATACTGGTGCAGAAATTGCCAGTACATTACCGGTAATAAAACCGATGTGTGAGTGTGTTAAGAAGTGCAACATTTGTGTGTCTAGAAAGAGAAATATATAGAGGAGCACAGAGAGAGAGAGAGAGGGTGAGGGTGAGAGAAGATAGAAACAATGGCTATTATGATTGCCTCTAAATACATGGTAAATATTCTGTCAAATAATACTTCTGTGCCTGGCTCTGTATGTACATGTATCGATGCATATTTATGTGCGTGCAGAAGTACTTATGCTTGTGTGCATATATATGTATGTGTAATTGTATTTAATGATCTATGAATTATCAATGCGTCTCACAATTAGTTTTCCTCATTCAATTTAGATAAATATTTAATTCAAATTTAGGTACAAGTCTAGTAAGTCAGTTACCCCAGTGGGCAGCTGGTGCTTATTTCATCGACCGCAAAATTATAAAGAGCAAAGTCGATTTCGGGGTGATTTGAACCTCTGATCGTTAGGACAAACGAAATGCCGCTGACCATTTGATCTGGCGTTACTTACGATTCTGCCCCCTTAGACAAATATTGCCCTCAGCCATTTGATCTTATATGCATCTTATCACATTTAATATTATTATTATGATGTTTCCGAAATTATTGTTCCGTGTTTTCACATTAATTCTTGGCTTTCAACAACGAAAATTTTAAATAATGTTTTGTTTTCATTTTTCTGACTTAACATTAAGAAAAAATCGCTTTAAAGAATTTGTCAAGCCAAGAAGAGAAAGCATTTTGTAAACAGTAGCTTGAGTAAAATGGAATTTCTTATTAAACTGCCTCTTTGTTTGATGTCTGTCAGTATTGTTTACATCAAATACCATTTATCCAGACTAATGCAGTGTGTGTTTGTGTGCGTGTGTGTCTGTGTGTCTGTGTGTGTCTGTGTGTCTATGTTTCCAAGTAGAGCCGTCACCTTCAAGTGACTTTTACTTGCTACAATGCACTATACTAACAAGTACATTCTTATGTTGTCGGAAAATAACATAGACATCTTTCTGCTTGCCCCCACCCCTCCACCTAGGATGTGTCAGACGGTAGGAGGAAGCGGACAAGGGGACAGCAACAACACTCGGCCGAAACATATTTCAATCATGAAAACTGAAATACAGCAACAGAATACAAAACATCTGGCTCAAGAAAAGAACGCACCACAGGATATAATGATCGAACTCAGAAGCTTCTTATTTCAGACCATCTCGTTCACCGTGGTCTCTCGCGCTTTCATACACACATCAGTGGACGGCATACACACACACACACACACACACACACACACACA
>NC_068984.1:7687556-7690114 GCF_001194135.2 Octopus bimaculoides
TATATATACATATGTAAATACATATTTATATATTCATACATATTTAAAAGAGCAGTCTGTCTTGGTTACGACGACGAGGATCCCAGCTGATACGATCAACGGAACAGGTTGTTCGTGAAATTAACGTTCAAGTGGCTGAGTACTCCACAGACACGCGAACCCTCAACGTAGTTCTGAAAGAGACACAGAGTGTGACAAGGCTGCCCTTTGAAATACAGGTATTACTCATTTTTGCCAGGTGAGTGGACTGGAGAAACGTGAAATAAAGTGTTTCGCTCAAGGACACAACGCATCGCCGGGAATTGAACTCATGACCTTACGATCCTGAGCCGAATGCCCTAGCCACTAAGCCACGCGCCTTCACACACACACATATGTACACACACACACACACACATATGTACACACATACGTTTTTATGCCCATGAGTGTGTGTGTGATCGTTTCAATTTGCTGTACCAAATATGTAACGTCTGTTGCCAAAAATAAAATTAATGAAATCAGGAAAACAAGATACAATAAAATATCGTCTGGAGTTTCACTAAAACGTTTCCACCGAAAAGCTAATATTGTTTCTTCGAAGTTTCTAGAAATGTTTTAAAAGAAAACTGATTTAGCTCCCCATTTGTTTCAGAAATATCATCCGAGACAGACAAAAAAAAATTATGAGACAGTGAAATAGAGAAAACAGAGAGAAAGACAGAGAGACAGAGACAGGGTAAATGAGAAGGAAAGTTTGTTTAAAAGATTAAAAATAGCAAAAACGGTAATAGAATGCAAAGAGCAAATAAAAGACAAAATAAAATTAGAATGTTGGAAATTTATTGAAACAGTAAACTATTTGGTGTGGAGCTCTCTGTCTCTCTCTCTCTCCTTCTCTCTCTCCTTCTCTCTCTCTCTCTCTCTTTCTCTCTCTTACTTTCTCTCTCTCTCATTCACTTTCTTTCTTTCTCTTTTTCTCTCTGGTGAACTCTAGCGTAAAGAGTCACGTGATTTTCGTTACGACTACAATACTCTCAGCAAGTTCTGACATGAATGGAATCATACAACATTCGTATCAATATTATCAATGATGAGTGGTGGACTAGAAATCAAAGATTAGATAAGGAAAATGGTCAGCGTAAGTTTTGAAATGTCGGGAGCGCTGTAGCGTGGAATTAGGTTCCTGCTCTGTCCATGACCATGTTTCCATTCTCAGTAAAATACACAGAATGTCTGTTACTTCACTAATAACAACATCGTTATCTTTCCTTTCTTAATCTGTAGTAATAGGTACCGTAGCGTGTTAGTATTCACCCGGATAGCTGAGTCACTCACACATTACTGATTCAACATTTCTGAGAAGTCGTAAAGGAGACGATTATTTTCTCGTTGAATTCGGCAATAACAGCAAGATGAAGTACTATCAACCAACCTCCTTGTACTCTTGTTTATTAAACGAAATGCTATAACTGTTGGTAACTGAAGGAGCTCTTAATCGCCGTTTCACTTTCTCATTTCATCAGAAATTTGACAGAGTGTAAGTGGATACGGAAATATAATTCACTTGTTCAGATGTCGCTGAGTAGAAACGAGAATACGAAGCGTGGTTATCGAGTAATAATCTCTTTATTTATCTCTATTTATCTCTGTTTATCTCTATATCGATCAGGGTATTAGCTCAGTGGCTGAATCGATGTATTTACACCTATTTGGCTACAACAATAAATTTTCTCCCTGATAAAATGCGGTGAATTACTTTCTTGCGGGTTCGAAGAAGCCTCAGCATGTAGATGTTCCGCAAGGCCGCGAGCTGACAGAATCGTTAGAACACCGGGCGAAATGCTTCGTGGTATTACCTCCGTCCTTACGGTCTAAGTTCAAATTCTGCCGTGGTCTACTTTTAATTTCATTCTTTCGGGGTCGATAAAACAAGTACCAGTTGACTAGGCTCGATGCAATCGACTTTACGACTCCAGGGTAAGAGCATAAAAAGTGCACACTTGTGCCAAAGTCATGCTGAGCCAGTGTGGCACAGTAGGCTCACCAAACCAGCATGATCTCAAGCTCAAATTCATGGCCTCAACATCAGACTGTTTGATGTAGAGGAACATGCGTAGGTCTTTGTCCTGCAGTGGACTGAACGCAAGCAATCCAGTGCAATCCAGGCACGTAGCTCTCTCCCTCTCTTTTACTCTTTTACTTGTTTCAGTTCTTTGACTGTGGCCATGCTGGAGCACCACCTTTAGTCGAGCAAATCCACCTCAGGACTTATTCTTTGTAAGCCTAGTGCTTATTCTATCGGTCTCTTTTGCCGAAGCACTAAGTTACGAGGACGTAAACACACCAGCATCGGTTGTTAAGCGATGTTGGGGGGGGGACAAACACAGACACACAAACATACATATAGATACATATATATGACGGGCTTCTTTCAGTTTCCGTCTACCAAATCCACTCACAAGGCATTGGTCGACCCGAGGCTATAGTAGAAGACACTTGCCCAAGCTGCCACGCAGCTTGGGCAAGTTGATGGAAGAATTCCTGGAAATCCTTTTTAGGATTACAAGCTGCTGGCT
>NC_068984.1:7690369-7693330 GCF_001194135.2 Octopus bimaculoides
CTTCCGATCTCTACAACACCTATTAAATCGTCATTTACTCGCTTTCGAAGTAGTCCCTCTCTGAAGCCACACACTTTATTTAGCATCATTTCAGTTGATGGAAGAATTCCTGGAAATCCTTTTTAGGATTACAAGCTGCTGGCTCGTTTATTTTTTGGATTTCTTCGACGTTTTATAATTTCGTTGGGGTTTTCTACTACGAATACAATCTTGGTTTCGAGGCTTATAGCCACAGACTCAATATTCATCAACTGTTATGACCGTTGCAAAAAGTGTTCGCCTTCCTCTATACAATCAGGCAGATCCTGGGGCTGTAGCAGACCCAATTTTCGAGACGATCCCACTCTACACACTTTACTCCCAAACAATGTCATAAACAACGGAAGTGATCGAGAACGTTATAACTTAGGGAGCATGCGCGACAGAGTTGAAGGTCAACTTTGAGCCAAGCGGTTTTACTCTCCATGCTGAAGCTCCGTTACCGTAACAACAGTTCTGATAACCGTATATCACATATCCTATATCTCCTTTAATAGCACAGAATTTAATACCATCTATTGACTAGCAAGGACTCTCAATAATACACAACAACCACTGACTTAGATACACTGTATGTTTCTTCTAACCATGACCTCTCCTGCGAGAGCATGCAATCTACTGAACTACCAAACTTTATACGCATCCATCTAATTGTAATCGCTTGAATCACATTCACACTATTTACTGTCTTCATTGCTTTTGTCTTGTCTGTAAAATTCGGTCCTTTAAGCTTTCTGTCAATCGACATGTTTGAAATTGTACCCCCAGCCACTACTTTCATCCCTTTTGTAGTCCTTTATGCTACAATGGCTTCAAGCCTTGTTTCAGACAAAACTGTACAAAAAAAAAAGCAAAAGAAAGAAAAGAAAACCTTATAACCCTTGAAATATTCTAACTGAAAGTCCACTCTTTCGATCTAATCAGTGTATGAAAGTATGCAACGAATTCACATATGGAATATACTTCTGCTACTACTACTACTATTACTACTACTACTACTACTACTACTACTACTACTACTACTGGTGGTAATAATAATAATAATAATAATAATAATAATAATAATAATAATAATAACAATAATAATAATAATAATAATAATAACAATAATAATAATAATAATAATAATGATAAAAATAATAATAATAGTAATAATAATAATAATAATAATAATAATGATAATAATAACAATAATGATAATAATAATAATAATAATAATGAATAATTAAAAAGAAAGAGTTATCAATGCAGGCGTTTAGGATGACTAATGTAATTCTATGATACGCGTAAAGTATTTATCAGTGATATAGAATAGCTTGCATCACTAAGTTGACAAAAGTGACAAAAGAACTATTGATTAATTCATATTTCAAATCTATAATTCTATAAAGGTTTAAGGGGGTGATCCATAATTCCCTCGATTCCCATAAAACATACACCCCTAACACCGTTGATTAGTTGATATAGCAAAATCACATTATAAAGTGTTATAATATTTCAGCGATAAATGAACTGGTAATGGCAGTGTTAATTGCGCTGCTTTATCAGATGAAGAGTCACGGTTGGATGGTTTTAGAAAGGCAATGAAATCTTTCTGCTCCATTGATATTGCAGCATATTGAGAAAATAAAGAGAAAGACTCTGTGATTCTGCATAAACTACAGTCGTAGTTCGAGCGCGGTCTGAACAAGCGCGTGTATGTTATATAACTGTAGCTGTTGAGGATTTATCAGACACACGTATTCACTATCTATCTAATCTTCTGTATCCTTATCTATCTATCTATCTATCTATCTATCTATCTATCTGTCTATCTATCCTATTTCTTTATTGCCCACAAGGGGCTAAACATAGAGGGGATAAACAAGGACAGACAAAGGGTTTAAGTCGATTACATCAACCCCAGTGCGTAACTGGTACTTAATTTATCGACCCCGAAGGGATGAAAATCAAAGTCGACCTCGGCGGAATTTGAACTCAGAACGTAACGGCAAACGAAATACCGCTACGCATTTCGCCCGGCGTGCTAACGATTCTGCCATCTCGCCGCCTTATCTATCTATCTATCTATCTATCTATCTATCTATCTATCTATCTATCTATCTAACTAACTAACTATCTATCTATCTATCTATCTATCTATCTATCTATCTATCTATCTGTCTATCTGTCTATCTATCTGCCTATCTTGCCGCACAGTGTTCGTTTCTCTATAAGAGCTGCTGGACACATTATTTTGGCGTTTATTGGAGTAATTTCACCTGACTTAGTAAGGTATATATATGCATGTGCGTACATGCGCGCACGTGTGTGTGTGTGAATGTGTGTATGTGTGAGTGTGTGTGTGTGTGTGTGTGCGTGCGTGTTCGTACGCGTGTGTGTGTAAATTTAAGTCACAATATATGGATTTAAGTAATCCAGTAGTACTCATAAAAAAGCTCCTTAGTGCATCATTCCACAAAACGTATAGAATAGGTACTAGGATACAGCCATGTCGGTGATTTATTTTTTATGAAATATAATAGTATAAATTCTTTACATGGTTTTAAGTTACGAAACAACTTGTCATGATATTAGAATTTTCTTATTATTAAATACAATTTCATCTGACTACTCTACGCAAATATCGAAGAATGAGAATGGGGACTCAACGCTGAATTGCTGGATTAATACTCTTTATTTGCGGATTAAAAAGGCTGCCAATACTTTCATGTCAGGAGATCTTTACAACTGGTCAAACGTGTTGCTGCCATACCATTCGAAATGGAGAAGATTAACAGTACTTCCATGTAGCACACCTGAACAATTGTGAACATCGCCTCACATGAAACCATTAATAGTTATTTTAACCCACAAATAAATTGCATACATACATACATACATACATACATACATACGTATACGTACATATATATATATATA
>NC_068984.1:7693606-7694506 GCF_001194135.2 Octopus bimaculoides
ATATATATATATATATATACATATGTATATACATACATAAATGTGTGTGTTTGTGGCGTTTATGCGTGCATGCGTGTATGTACGTATTCACATGTATGTGTACGTATAAACGTAGCTTTTCGAAGTCGCATTGTAATATAACTAAATATCTCAATAGACAGGACGTCTCTGGAGTAGACATTTTTCATACGAATACAATTAATATAAGTTATCACAAATGCGAGTTATTCACCAACTATCTTAAGTCCATATGGACTTCATCATAGTATAGCTATGATACCGGGAAATATGAAATGTAAGAAGTTAAGAGAAAAATCACTTATTTAACACTTAACTTTCAATTATAGATATAATAATATGAAATATCATATGCGCCATGCGTCTATATAAAGCTATTTTCCTTATAAAAGATATTTCCTATTGTTTTCAAGGAGACTGACGAAAAATGTCTCTCTGGAGAGGAATACCGAAGTAGATACCGTTTACAGACATTCCTGATATATTGAATAGTGTATTATCAACTTGAAAACTTAAAAGCTTTTCGGATCACCTTTATGACCTAAGACTTAAGTCTCTTGACCGTACTTATAAGATTCTCGTTTGAAATACAATAGGTTTTGGCAGTTTCCCATTAAATATTGTCAACCGAAAGCGAGATTACCATTAAAACAGATTTGTATGGGTTTAGCAATTGAGATTAATATCTTAATGCATATCAGAATATGGAGACTGCTGGTAGTAATACACACTCTGGTAGAGATACTCACGCGCAGCATCTCCCTCTGCCTCTCCGTCGAACACACAAATATATAGCATACCTATATATGAGTATATGTATGTATGTATGTATGTATGGGTGTGTGTGTATGAAAATATATATGTATGTATGATGTATATATA
>NC_068984.1:7694956-7696165 GCF_001194135.2 Octopus bimaculoides
TATATATATATATATATATATATATATATATATGACGGACTCTCCTGTCGAAGACGACGTATGAAAGTTCAGCTTTTGCCGAACGACCTGCACAAATGATTTGTTTATAATGATCAAATATTCGTGCCGCTCATTAGATCAGTCTCTCCATCAAATCGACGTTGTCTGAGCAGAGGCACGGTGTATCACTCATCAGGCGTTGAAGTGATCGGGGAGCAACGTGAGATGAAGTGTTTTGCTCAAGAACACAACGTACTACCCGGTCTAGGAATTGAACCCATGATCTCGCAATCGTGAGTGCAACTCCCTGACCAAAAGTTCATATGTCAATATCGAACTGTGAGAATGAGTGCTCAACACATTGGTGGATAAGTATTCCTTATTTGTAGGGCGACCTGACTGCCATTCATTTCATGTTGGGAGAGACGTCTTTGACAGTTATTGGAATCTGTAACTTGGGGCGTTGCTGTTCGTCTCTGAGTTACAGACTTGGATAAATGTTGCGAGATATCTCACCCAATATGAAACCAATGGTTCCTGGTGGTTAGATGGTGAGAGTAGCGAAGCTGTGAAGGTTGTGATAAATGTGAGAGGAGGCGTGCAGTTTCTGGGGGGGAGAATGGGAGAAAGAATGAAAAAATGATGTAGCAGATGAGGAAATAAAATAGGCAGAAGTTCAGAGGAAAAGTTACAAAGTCGATAACACGTGGAAAAATTAATGATTGGTAAAAGATTTAAAAAATGTAGGTATAATATCCGAAAAAAGGTCGAGCACGAAAGTGTATGTAAAAAGGCAGAGAGGATAGGAAGAGAATGACTATATAAAAAATATTAAAAAGTACGAGGAGTGAATATTGCAAAAGAGGATAAAAAGCTATGTACAAAAGGGTTCTATAAAAACGGTAGAGAGAAAAAAACGTTATTTTACATAAAACTGGTACAGTTGAGAGGGAAAGTCAAAGCCAATAAAAAGAGTGAAAGTAAAAAGGTTGGGCGACAAAGAAAGCGTAAAATTATTTCAAAAGACACAGAAGAGAATTCTGGATTGAAAATATGCAGATATGCAGCAGGTAGAATTTGCGGCAGGGAAACTGGAGAGATAATTGTAAAAATCCATATAACAAGGAATGTTATATAAAAAAAGGATATACATACATACATACATATATACATACACACATATATATGTGTATATATATATATATATAT
>NC_068984.1:7696343-7697610 GCF_001194135.2 Octopus bimaculoides
TATATATATATACATGGAAAAATTGCTATGAAGCATTGTGTAGAATATATTGTGTACAATAGTGGGCTTGCACGGAAAGGTGTTGCTATAGCAACCAGTTAGATTCCTGTAACTCTATTCTGTTATTGATATTTGGTTTTCTTTGGTGCATGAAGATGGCCTCACAGATTCTAACGTTGCCCCTGTTCCGCAGTGTTGCCCTGATGTGCACTGTGAATTCCCTGCCTGGCCTGCCATTTCCGTAGATGCTTCTTCACCGAAGTATCTGCCTGCAGGTGTTACTTAAAGCGTATATGCAGTTTTCTGGTTGTGCTACCTATATAAGATGCGCCACATATTCCCCAGATGATCTCGTATACAACAGGTCCTATGGCACAATTCAGGCTCGATAATATGCACACCTAGGAGTGCACTCTGAGGCCATCCTCGTACACCAAAGGAAATCAAATATCAACAACAGAAGAGAGTTACAGGAAGCTAGTTGGTTGCTATAGCAACACCTTCCGCGCATGCCCACACCACACACATTCACACAGACGCTCATCGGCAAAATTCGTTAATTTCTTTAAAATGGAGTCATAATCCCGAAATATTGAATGCAAGGTGAATCTACAATAATTCTCATATTTGTTTTCTTGTGATTTGCATTGCATTTAGTACACATTGATCCGACCTAATCTACGATCCTTTATACAATGTGTGTGTGTGTGTGTGTGTGTGTGTGTGTGTGTGTGTGTGTGTGTGTGTGTGTGTGTGTGTGTGTGTGCATATTTTCTTGTGACACAAGGGTTACAAATATTAACTTCAAATTTTGGCACAATGGGTCGATTACGTTGACTTCAATGCACGACCGGTACTTATTTTATCAACCTCAAAAGAGACCACAAAGGCGAAGTCCACCGCGACTGAATTTGAACCTAAGCACACAAAAGTGGAAGAAATATCGCTAAGCACTTTGCCCAGTGCGCTAACGATTCTACCAGCTCACCGCCTTACTGTATGTGTGTGTGTATGTGTGTGTGTGTGTGTGTGTGTGTGTGTGTGTATGTGTGTGTGTGTTTGCGTATGTACTTTTTTTGCAGAGAACATCTATAACGGAACTGTAAATAAATGTTTATTTGTACATGCATGTTTATATCAATCACTCAATCTATCTATCTATCTATCTATCTATCTATCTATCTATCTATCTATCTGTCTATCTATCTATCTATCTATCTATCTATCTATCTATCGATCTATCTATCTATATATATATATATATATA
>NC_068984.1:7699189-7705830 GCF_001194135.2 Octopus bimaculoides
CCACCCCTAGGGGTCAGCCACACTCAAGTGGCAATATACTACACTTTATCGTGCAGTTACTGTTAATACTTCATTTAGAGAATTAACATTGCTTATATATATATATATATATGTATATATATACACACACATATATATATATGTGTGTCTGTCTGTCTGATTATTTTTCTATCAATCTATCCAAGTATGTGTGCGTGTGTTTGTGTGTGTGTGTGTGTGTGTGTGTGTGTGTGTGTATGTGTGTGTGTGTATTTTGCTTGTGAGGATAAGGTCACAATTAATAACACTAAAACTATTATTTAAATTATTTCAAATCCTTTAATGACTGAACAAAGATTAGACACGTGAATGCGTCTGTTTGAAATTTGCAATGCATTTAACGACACTAAAAATATTTTGCTTGTTTTTGTGTCATCTTGTAGCAATCAGACTAATGACCAAGGAACTGATAGCCATACACACTAATGGTCCAGATACATCAAAAGGGAGTTTTTCATTGGGAAAATGGTTCGCAATTAATTTTTTTAACGAAAATTAATTTATCTCCACCTACAAAAATATAAAACAGCTCTTTCATTTATTTCATCGATTGCCTGAGAAAATGTTGAAACGTGAAACTAAAAGTCACCATTAATGTTCACCGCTGTGCCATCAGCTTATTACTAATAGACAGATACATATCTACATTACAAATATTTTAAAATATACGTGGATTTTATAGACACCCTCTATATATATTGTGTGTGAGTATGTATACAGCAGTATGTACTCTTTCACGACAACATTCTCTCACTCTTTCTTCCTGTTTCTGTTGTGCCTGTAATTCAAAGGTCCAGCCTTGTCACACTCTGTGTCACGCTGAATATCCCCGAGAACTACGTTAAGGGTACACGTGTCTGTGGAGTGCTCAGCCACTTGCACGTTAATTTCACGAGCAGGCTGTTCCGTTGATCGGATCGACTGGAACCCTCGACGTCGTACGCGTTCAGGTCATGGATTGTATTTGTTGTCTTCAAATTAGCTTTTTCCTTTCTGGTTTTGAGAAGCCTAATTTCTCAAGATTGGTATTTAGGCAGTGTGTTTACATATCTCAGGGCACCAATAATTACAGGTATAAACCTGAACTTGAAATCTAGATTGAATAACTGCAGATTTCTCAATATTTCAGCGTAGCTATTCTCTTTTTCACTGATATTCAGTTTTATAACATCCGCTGGGCAGCTAATTTCCAATGTATGTATATATATATATATGTATGTGTATGAGGTATGTGTGTGTATAGTGTGTATAGTGTGTGTGTGAGTGTGTTTGTGTGTGTGTGTATATGCATTCTCAATCAGCCGCATCATCGTAGATGCCTTACCCAATTAACCAAATGATTTTTTTTAGCTAAAGTATATATATGTGCGTGTGTGTGTTTGTATCTTCGAATTTATATAATTTCGTGAATGTATGTATTTTGGTGAATCAATCTTGGCTATAAATGTGTTATTTTCATTATTTTCATTTATTATAAAACACCCACGAAACATATTTGGTTGGAACAAGGGTTAATAATTTATATTGTTCAAATATAAAAGAGGGTCAAATATTTTATCGAATTGCTTCAGAGTATTATAGTAAAACGAATTAACTTCTTCACAGTTAGTTGTCTTGTATTTAATCATTATGTATATATTGATCACAAGTGTAGGCAAAATTCCACAATTTCGCGAGAGTTCCAGACGAGATGATCGACCGAAATACTTAACTAATACTGATTTTATTGACCGTTGAAGAATGAGAAAACCAAGATGTGCTTGGAATGGTTTTATGCTAATCGTAAAGGGACATAACAGCATATGTGCTAGCTAAAATGTCTGAGACTATTCCGTGGAGACTACCGGGAAATGTTTATATAGACACAGGTGAATTTTTATATGGATACAGTCTTGCGCTGGAAACTGTATGGGAGTGACGAGATTGTAATTCATTGAATTGAATAAACTATGTACCTAGGCTCTGGGCCTCCTGGCAAACGATTGCGCGCACCTTCTTTTCAGGTATTGACAAAAGCCTCACAACAACTAAATTTCCATTGCCATTCCCAATGAAGCATTAATTGTATATGTTTATATATACAAACACTATACAGCACGGTCGCTAGTGGCCTTTTTGGACGCCACTCAACAGGTTTTTAGTTTTTATCTTCTTCCATATCTTTTATCTAATAATTTCTTGCTGTGAAGGTACGTGTCTTCACAGCAAGAAACTATTAGCAGCTCTTAGGCGCAGGAGTGGCTCTCTCGTAAGGAGCTTGCTTCCCAATCACATGCTTCCTTGAGCAAGTGTCTTTTACCATAGCATCGGGCCGACTAAAGACTCAAGTTCGATTTGATAGATGGAAACTGAAAGAAGCCTTCTTATATATATATATATATATATATATATATATATATATATATATAATTTATTCTTTATTATATGTATATGTATTTATATTTAAATCCATACATACATGTACACATATTGTACATAGAGGCAGACAGGTTTACAATGTTTATGTCTATCATATCCTGCTCGGAAGGTATTAGTCAACTCGAAGCTTCACCTGGAGATAATGAAATGATGTGCTTCAGATGCAGCACGATGTGTATTTTGTATCTTCCGTATTGCATCTCAAGTCCAATCTATCTGGTTGTAAAACAAACGAAGCACACAGCCATGTCTGTGCTATATCACTGTCCTCTTAAGGTTGAGCTTCGCAATCAAATTCAGAAAAGTTTCAGCACATTTCATAAAGGCAGATAACTAAATGCAAGAAATCATGTCATTTAGGTCGACGCACTACCAGTATTTTCACCGCGTTTATTTTAAAATTATTGAAATTGAAGATAAATAAACGTCTGGTCTATTTTTTCAGTGCCTGATTGAACTAAAATATAAATGATTGTTTTAGATTTTATATAGTCCCAGCATTTAAGCTATAACATCTTAATAATCGATAACCAGCTAAATTTAGGATTAGCAGATATTTATAAATTTCAGACCCTGCATAACGCTTTAGTTCTAAGCAAACAAGATTTTTCTCGATATTCCGGAAATTGTGTTTCAGTGTCTGATGCTCTACAGCAGTTAAACGGCGACCCTGAAAAAAATGTTCGGCTGCAGAGGATTTTTTTAATGTTTAATATTTTCGTTTCTTTTTTACTTGTTTCAGTTATCATACTGTGGCCATGCACCGCCTTGGCGAATTTTAGTGCAAAGAATCGACGCACCACTTGTTTTCGTTTTTGTTTTAAGGCTGGTGTTTATTCTGTCGGTCCGTTTTGCCGAACCGCTACGTTACGGGGACGTAAACACACCAATACTGGTTGTCCTGTGGCGGTGGGTAACAGTCACAGATACAGTCACATACACAAACACACATACACACACACATATACACACACAAAGATATTTATATACAACTTTTGTATCCATAAATGTAGACATAGGCGTAGGCATGATTGTGTGATTAAGAAGCTCGCTTTGCAACCACCACAACGGGGCGAATCAATATGGTGAGCTTTGGGTAAGCAATTTCCTGCTAGAGAGGTTCAATAGCCACTGCAGAATCGAGAAAAAAGAGAGAAAGGGAGAAAATATTAAAGAATTGTTAATAGTGCTTTTACTATTATTCGTATTATTGCAGTCAGTATTATTTCGCCAGCCGTAGAACAGGTCCATTTTTCTGGTGTGATTGAAAATGTGTATATAGCGGCTCAGTCGCCAAGGATAAACATGCGATGCTATAACATAAAATACATCTACATTTAGTATAAATTCAGCCCCTCAGAAACTGAGTTAGTTTTAGGTCAGTTTTGATCGTCGCCATAAGAAATGATGACCTATTACGTAACATTAAAATTTTGATTAAGAATAACAACAGAAGTCTTACTGGTTGGGGATATACAGAGAGTTGATTGAAATTTCAAGTTTTACTTAACTTTTCTGTTTTTGCAATAAGTAAGTCTTAAAGTCATGTTACATATCAAAATTATGGGGCATCTTCACTGTAAAACGTTCATGGTTTGTGATGTCTGTTGGAGTTCCTAACGATATTTATATCGATTGTCGCTGACGTGATGTGATATTTTTGTGAGGTTAATATTTATGGTAATTCACAGCAGATACAATCTTGACGTCCAATGTATACGATGTTGTATTTCTGTGAGGTTAATGGTTATCATAAGTCGCAGCAGATACGATCTTAATGGTCACTGTTTGCGATGTGATGTTTTTGTGAGGTTATTGTTTCTAAACGGATACCTACAAATCGATCACCGATTCTTATCACAGCCAAATTCCGCCACTATTCGCTTCTCAACAATTCATATGCTTGATAGTGAATTATTTTCATAGGTACGGCGAAAATAAGCTCCAGTAAGGGAAGCCCACTATATTCTATCTCTACAGAAAGGTGATAATTTAAACCATTAGCCCCAAATTCTAACATTCTGAAGCCGTAACAATGTAAGAATCGAAGACGTTTTTAACACAACCACGATTTTAATGCAACAATTTAATATAAAACGAAAAGTTAGATGTAGCAGGAGAGGCCGTGTTATAAGAAGCTTGCTTCCCAACCACATGGTTCCAGGTTCAGTTCCATTGCATGTCATTTTGGGCAGGTGTCTTTTACTATAACCACGAGCAGATTAAAGCCTTGTGCTAGTGGATTTAATAGACGGGAAATTGAAAGAAGCCCGACAAATATATACATGTGCGTGTGTGTAAGTGTGTGTGTGTTTGTGAGTGTAGGTCTACCACCATCGATTGAAAACAGGTGTTGTTGTGTTTAGCGGTATTCCTTCTGTCTTTACGTTCTGAGTTCAAATCCTGCCGAGGTCGACTGTGCTTTTCGTCCTTTCAGGGTCGATAAATTAAGTACCAGTTACGCACTGGAGTCGATGTAATCGACTTAATCCCTTTGTCTATCCTTGTTTGTCCCCTCTCTTGATATAGTATCTATGTAAGGCGGCGAGCTGGCAGAAACGTTAGCATGCCGGGCAAAATGCCTAGCGATATTTCATCTGCCGTTACGCTCTGAGTTCAAATTCCACCGAGGTCCACTTTGCCTTTCGTCCTTTCGGGGTCGATTAAACAAGTACCAGTTACACACTGCTATCGATGTAATCGACTCAATCCCTTTATCTGTCCTTCTTTGTCCCCTTTATATTCAGCCCCTTGTGGGCAATAAAGAAATAGATATTGTATTGAGCCTTTATCTGAAATAACAGACTTCATTTACATTTAAGCTTTTATCCGACCGGATATTTTTATTAGAAATTCCGTAAATTTCTAACGAACAGAAGAATAAGCTGACAATGAGGAGATCTGACCCCATGACACAGGATCTAAGATAAGTACATTATCTTAAAAGAAATGCCTGATAGTAGCTTGCGCAGAGCATTAACGATTCTCTCAACTCTCTGCCTTCTCAATTAGCTTATTTTAAAAAATTATTTTAAGTGTTTCAGTCATTTAACTGCAGCCATGCTGGAGCACCACCTTTAGTCGAACAAATCGACCCCAGGACTTATTCTTTGTAAGCCTAGTACTTATTCCATCGGTCTCTTTTGCCGAACCACTAGTTACGGAGGCGTAAACACGACAACATCGATTGTCAAGTGATGGTGGATGGGGAATAAACACAGACACAAATAACACACACACACATGTACACACACACACACACACACACACACACACACACATATATATATATACATATATACGACGGGCTTCTTTCAGTTTCCGTCTACCAAATCCACTCACAAGTCATTGGTCGACCCGAGGCTATAGTAGAAGATACTTGTCCAAGGCAACACGCAGTGGGACTGAACCCGGAACCATGTGGTTCGGAAACAAGCTTCTTACCACACAGCCACTGCTGCGACTATATTATAGAAATCGCTTAATTATAAAAATCTCTTTCGTCTAAAATTGTATGTTAACATAGCCCAGATTTCCGCCCACATTATTAATCATAATTTAAGGTTACATCATAAAGCATTAATTTTCATGCGATAATGTATTCGGTGTTTACTGAATAACCTTAAACATTCGTAAATAACCGGCATATTTTTACCTGTTTTCTTGACATTTAACTGGGTCATACAAGTTATAGTACATTTGTGGGGACGCATTATATAGCACCGCGTACGATACACAAGCTCCTCAATCTCGAATCGATAAGCAGATACTTAATCGCACAACTAATATGGCGTCATCTACGCAGTCAACTGATCTTTAACGAGTCGCTGCTGCACCTACATCTTTTAGTAATGAACTGTTACTTCTAGAACCGGAAACGATCCCTGCCGATGGCTTCCGGCAGTGTTTCCGTTAGAAACTGCTTACTAGTGAAATAACCAGTAAATTAAACATATAATCAGTTAAGTAAATAAATGATTGGTTGCTAAGTCACTGGACGCGGCAATAAATGAAGTTAATTCGTTCACAGTTGGGTGTGAAAGGCATTGAATATTCCACCTGTTTATTATGCTATCCTAGTGCAGATTGCAATGATGTATGCATGTGTGTATGTATGCATGTGTGTATGTATGCATGTATGTATGTATGTATGTATGTATGTACGTACGTATCTATGTACGTAT
>NC_068984.1:7706572-7707413 GCF_001194135.2 Octopus bimaculoides
TATATATGCATACATATTTGCACATACTTATGTATATATGTGTATACACATGTATATATGGGGATAGGGCATGAAAAACCTGAACTACATGAAAAACGAGAACATGAAAAAACAAACATACATATCTATACGACGGGCTTCTTTCAGTTTCCGTCTACCAAATCCACTCACAAGGCTTTGGTCGGGTTGAAGCTAAATTAGAAGACACTTTCCCAAGGTGCCACGCAGGGGGATTGAACCCAGAACCAT
Organism: Octopus bimaculoides; assembly: GCF_001194135.2. Classification (NCBI taxonomy): domain Eukaryota; kingdom Metazoa; phylum Mollusca; class Cephalopoda; order Octopoda; family Octopodidae; genus Octopus; species Octopus bimaculoides. The sequence continues at coordinate 7,706,822 of NC_068984.1, forward strand.
GTGGTTGGTAAGCATGGTACTTACCACACAGCCACCCCTGCGCCTCTCTCTTTCTCTCTCTATATATATATGTGTTTGTGTGTGTGTGTGTGTGTTATACATACATACATACATACATACATACACAATGTATCAGTGTATGGAAGAGCGGGTAAATATAAATGTTATATTTTGCATCAGATCAATTAAGATACTGGATGTATGTTTAGGAAACTCGCCATTTTTAATGTAAACAGAAGGCACGAAAGAGACAGGAGAAGAAGCAAAATACATAGATTTTAAAAAAATAGAAAGTATTTATTTAGGGGCATAAAACATAAACACACAAAACAATATAAAATCAATCACACTTGTCTATTTGATAAACCTTAAATATGTATCTACACAATCAAACAAACATGAATACACCTTGATGCATATATGCAGACATGTTTAAAAAAAAGGGATTATATATACACGCATATACGCGCAAGACCATAACCATGGGTTCAAATATATACATATTCATATATATATATATATATATATATATGCATATATATGTATGAGCATTTATATATATATATATATATATATATATATACATATATAT
>NC_068984.1:7707771-7709082 GCF_001194135.2 Octopus bimaculoides
ATATATATATATATATATACATGAGTGTGTGTATAAGGAGAGAGAAGAAAAGAGTGATAGAAAGATATAGCTATCTCTATATAACTGTAGAACTTGTGAAGCGGAAATGACCGGGAAATATCGATATCTGTTGCTCTCTTTCACTTCCGGGGCGGTTTCCTTTTCTCTTGCTTTGATGTGTGTTGTGAATTAAATCAACATATGCGTTTGAAGGAGTCGCCTTTGCACGAAATACCGAAGCTTTTTAGCGTTTCATAACACACATATATTGATAATTCTAAGCTTATTAATCTGCTTCAAAGATAATATATATATATAGACCTAAAAACACACAAACACACACAGTTACATATTCACAAATGCACACACATATACATGTTTGCATGTATGTATGTACGTATGTACGTATGCATGTGTGTAGGTGTGTATGCATGCATGTATGAATGCAAATAGGCATGTATGTTGTAGTATAGTAGCAAAGCAGATGAAGTATAAATCGTATTTTAACTTAGACAACATTCCCCGAATTTCTTATGTATATTGGGAAATGGCATGTCTGCTAATTGTTGGAGGATTTATTAAGTACATTTAAATAGATTTGGGTGCTTATATGTGTCCGTCTGTCAGTGTAAATTATATATATACGTCGGGACAGTGTGTTTTTTTAAAATTTTTACCTGTAAAACTGGATGAACCCACATAGTACCAGGAGGCACAAAGCAGAGCGGCAACTACCAAGTCGCTGCTTTCCTAGAAGCAATACTGGAAAAATCCCCGGATCAAGTAAAGGTGGTGCACCAGCATGGCCTCAGCCTCTGACTGAACCCCATAAGAGATAAAAGATAAAAGATATATATGTATATATACATATTCATGTGTATATAATATACATATAACTGCCTAGAACCCCTTTGGTTATGAATGACCATGAGATTGCACCTAGAAAGATACCCTCCCAGGCACAAGTCCGAGCAAGGTTGCTTATGGAAGACCAGCAGTCGCCCATGCATACCAACCTCCCCTCTACACACCACTGATGTTATCCAAGGGAAAGGCAAAGGGGCCGATACAGCTTCGCACCTGTGACGTCGCAACTCATTTCTACAGCTGAGTGAACTGGAGCAACGTGAAATAAAGTGTCTTGCTCAAGAACACAACACGCATACATACATACATATATATATGTATATATGTATGTATCATGTATATATTATGTATTATGTATGTATGTATGTGTGTATGTGCCCCAGCATGGCCACAGCTCGTGAGCTGAAACTAGATAAAATAAAAATAAAATTAATATATACACTT
>NC_068984.1:7710324-7710755 GCF_001194135.2 Octopus bimaculoides
TGTGTGTGTGTGTGTGTGTGTGTGTGTGTGTGTATGTGTGTCCGTGTGTGTGTTTACTTGTTTCAGTCATTTGATTGCGGCCATGCTGAAGCACCACCTTTAGTGGAGCAAATCGATCCCAGGACTTATTCTTTGTAAACGTAGTACTTATTTTATCGGATACTTTTGCCGAACCGCTAAGTTACGGGGACGTAAATGAAACAAGATCGGTTGTCAAGCGATGTTGGGGTGACGAACACAGACACACAAACACATACACATACACACACATACATGTTTTTTTTTATGTGTGTGTATATGTTCGTCACCCCAACATCACTTGACAACCGATGTTGGTTCATTTACGTCTTCGTAACATATATATATATATATATGCACAGTCACACATGCATACATACACACACACACACACACACACACACACACACACA
>NC_068984.1:7710765-7711603 GCF_001194135.2 Octopus bimaculoides
ATATATATATATATAATATATATATACATATATATACATATACATACATATAGGTATATATACATAAATATCATGCATAGACATTCATAAATATGTAGATAGACAGTAAGAGAGACAGACAGGCAAACAAACAGACAGACAGACAGACAGACAGACAGACAGACAGACAGACAGACAGACAGATAGACAAATAGACGGACGGGAAGATAATAGATTTGAATGAAATATATTTAGTCACTGATGCGTTTAGCAAAATACGCCATTGCAATTAATACAATAATCAGAAATTTCACCAAGATGGCGAAATGTGGCTGGATTCAAATTCTTCCCATTAAGCGTATCGTTTACATTCTCTATTATTATCACAGTTACCATTACTACAACTACTACTACTACTACTACTACTACTACTACTACTACTGCTATTATTATTATTATTAATATTATTATTATTATTATATTCATCGTTATTGTCTTCATTATTATTATTATGGTTGTTGTTGTTGTCGTCGTTGTTGTTTACAATTTTTCATTTATTTATTTATTTCCAATTTCTACAAATTCCCTTCTTCAGAAGAGTTTCAAGTGTAACAGAATATTAGTTGAATTATTGTAGCATTCCTGGAAATCTAAACCATTTTACAATCATAAAAACGAGCAAAAACGATCAAAGGTCGAGATTTTTTTTCCCCCATTTCAAGTTGAATCATTCTTTATTCGTGGGACTTAAAATTCATGCAACGTGTTTTGTATTTACACCTAAATATTGTATTATATTGATAACAAACTGGGTGAATTTCCAATAATAGGCTTGTACTCATATATATATATATATATA
>NC_068984.1:7714271-7717193 GCF_001194135.2 Octopus bimaculoides
TGCTGTTGTTGCTGGCTTAGCCGTTGGGAAGTTGGCCTTATGACCATAAAGTCAGCGGTTTGTATACGGCCCTACAGAAACCTAGTTTGTATAGGTTTTTGTAAGAAGCCGACGGAAATGTAAGTCGCTTGGGTCAGATAAAACTGCCACTAAATGTGTTGAGTTTTCATTCGTATATATGTATGTGTGTATGTGTGGGTGTACGTATGTGTATATACGTGTGTATGTATGTGTGTCTGTATGTGTATATGTATGTATGTAAGTGTGTGAATGCATGTGTGTATGTGCATGTGTATATATGTGTGCCTATGTGTGTATGTACGAATGTATATATGTGTGTGTGTACGTACGTGGGTATGTATGCATGTATGTATTATGGAATGAAATGTGACTCGGGAAACCAGGCAACTACTAACAGGATGTTGAAAGGAACAATGATTTTCAAACGAATACAGTATAACCAAAGAATAAATGTGATACCTGTACCTCCATCCTCCATTCTTTCCTACCTCCATATATATATATATATATATATATATATATACACTAACACACACACATATATACATACACACGTGTATGTATGTATGTATGTATGTATAAGAGTTTCATTTCTATACGCACTTAGTCGTACTCTGCGCGGGGTCAAAGTTCTATTTCAGTTCTTAGGTTTTATGAAATTAACGAGGGCCACGTATTATGATTGATTCAATAGACTTGTGCAAACTTCTGTTGTTCTATTAATATATTTAATGTTCCATTTCAAGAACATCAAAGACGAAAACACTGATAGACATTTTATATTCATCAGTTGCACTAAGAGAACTTTCGATCAAATACCTAAATCTGAAAATATTTCCTCAAAATCTATTAAATTTGTTTTTCTCTCTTTCTGGTCCATTCCACTTCTTTGCGATACTTTCTTTGTTCAAATTTATCGATCTGAGATACATAACTCAATCTGAGACAGCTGTCACAGAGAAAGTCTTTCCACGTTTGAATATACATGAATGTGTTAAGTACAATGTACACAAATTTATTTAATCATCTTTGTTTAGTGTGTTATTAAGTAATTCATTAAAGCTTGACAAAGCTTTGCACACATCAGCAAACTTAGTTTTGCTCTATGTGGTCCATTTTAAAGAACAGTTCGGTCGCTGACTCGTACAAAATCACCAAAATCTGCAATAGGAAAACGATTCGAAAGAATAACCATACCGAATTGTCTGCCGCGCAGATTGACAGGGGCCGCGTTCGAAAAATATATTACAGTTTGCACCCAATGTCGGTACAGTAGGCAATTAGCCTGCAACTTGTTGCGGGAAGCGTGGGGCGGAAGTACAAAGCCTAAATGTACGGAAACCCAAAGCTTGTGAAAGAGGAAATAACCGTTAATAATTGCGAATTCTAAAGAGGGAAGCGTGAGTAATCTACCTTTGCAACCCTTGCAGGAATAGTAGGTGGAACAGAGGCTGCATTAATGGATTGCAGGAATCAGAGAAGAAGCAATGCTGGATCGAATTATAGGAATGGCAGTTTGTATTGCGCTTTGAATAACGCATTTGGTGTCCATAACGGATGAAGCGGAACGACGCAGAAACACATGTCCTTCATTGTAATAATATAATTCACAGCCCAACTCGTGTGTTTGTAGACGCATACACATATATAGTGAATAAGAAATTTTCTTCCGAGACCGTTGCTGCAGCGAAGGTCTCTTTATGTTTGAGTATACACGAACGTGTTAAATATAAATTTACACAGCTTATTCTATCCAGTTGAACATAATAGAATGTTGCTCTTGTAACTCCTCAGAGTCAGAATGGATGACAGGATAGCATACGTTTATCTCTTAGTTATGCAAGCACTCGTTGACTTGATGGAAGGCTGGCGGACATTTGTCGCCCGATGAATGATTGGATTCTCATGAAATTATACTAACATTACACATGTGTATTGCTGTATACACACATATGTGCATATTTATGTGTATATAGGTATGTGCGCATATGCGTTTGTATGCATTATGTATCCACAACTTCAGACACAAACATGTGTATATGTAAATATGTATGTATGTATGTAATATATATATATATATATATATATATATATATATATATATATATATGCACATACATAAACACATGAGAGATACGTGCATATGCATACACACTTTTAAAATTCGATAGACATCTCTCGGCCAAGCTATTCAGTACGTGAACGGCAATTGTCTTTAATATTTACGTTAGAAACTCTCTGCTTAGGCGATAAATTATCTATATTATTTCAACACATCAGCAGATTAAACAAACAGAGTTGTTAGACTATTATAAATCATCCTCAAATTATTTACTTTACAAGTATGTACCATCAAATACGTAATCTAAATAGTTGAGTATTCAGAACACTTGGTCTAATACAATTCGTATCGCTTCAAGTGAAGGTGTGTGGTCCAGTTATTACAGAGTACAGTTCACAATCATAATGTCAATGGTTCAATTCCGGGAGTGGACGTAGTGTTGTGTCTTTCTTCAAGGTACTTCATTTCACGTTCACCAATTTTCTCAACCGAAAATGAACACCAGCCAAATTCTGGTGCAATTCTCTCTCTTTCCATCTCTCAAATTCTGAATGTAACGTTGGGTCAAAGATTAGAGGAATCAAAATGATTTTCCTGTCTACGCGTGACTAGACGGGAACCTAAAACTTTTAATGAAGGCATCATACATGTTAAGAAGACGTACTAGGGCGTCGATGGCGAATAACAATTTTATCACCCGTGATATAAAACATTTTAAAATCAGATATCTATCTATCTATCTATCTATCTATCTATCTGTCTGTCTGTCTGTCTGTCTGTCTCTATCCCTCCCTCTTTCTCTCTCTCTCTCCCTCTCTGTATATATATATATATATATA
>NC_068984.1:7719041-7720156 GCF_001194135.2 Octopus bimaculoides
ATATATATATATATACATATATATATATATATATACATACATATATATACACACACATATATATATATATATATATATACATATATAAACATATGTATATACATATAACGTATGTATGTATACATACATATGTGGTGGGTGAAGGCGCATGGCTCAGTGGTTAGAGCGTCGTGCTTACGATCGTGACGTTATGGGTTCGATTCCCGGACCGGGATGCGTGTTGTATTCTTGAGCAAGACACTTCATTTCACGTTGCTGTACTTCACTCAGCGTGGAGGCGCAATGGCCCAGCGGTTAGGGCAGCGGACTCGCGGTCATAGGATCGCTGTTTCACCACAACTTTCTCTCACTCTTACTTCCTGTTTCTGTTGTGCCTGTAATTCAAAGGGTCAGCCTTGTCACACTGTGTCACGCTGAATATCCCCGTGAACTACGTTTAGAGTACACGTGTCTGTGGAGTGCTCAGCCACTTGCACGTTAATTTCACGAGCAGGCTGTTCCGTTGATCGGATCGACTGGAATCCTCGACGTCGTAAGCGACGGAGTGCCAACAAATTACATAGTAAGAAATGGAATTTTCAGTAACTAAAGTAAGAATAGAAGATGTATTAAATTCCGGACATCCGAGCAGAGAAATGCTTGAAACAGTGATGATCCCCACCAAGGAGCATCTGCTGGTGTTCAACCGGGTGATGAGATAAAATTACAATTCTTTAAGAAATTCTGCTAAAAATTTATATTTTCCAATAGAAATTATATTCCTCTTGTATTAGTCACCACCTTTTGGCATTCAAATAAATACGATATTTTAATGTTTAGTGTCTTTGCGATAATTTTCTGACCTTCAACTAAATATGTCTGCCAATTAATCAATAACAAAACTAAAACTCATAAACCTGTCGAAATTAATTCCAACAAACGTCTTTTACAGAAAATCGAAGATCCTGAAATATCTCCTAAGTAGTTTATCGACAATGTTTTTCTTATTCAAAACAAATCGCCCATTTCTCTTACGACGTCTGTATATGTCGATGTTTATGTATATATATATGTATATACATATATATATATATATTTATATATATATATATATATATATATATATATATATATAT
>NC_068984.1:7721900-7727398 GCF_001194135.2 Octopus bimaculoides
AGGGGGATGGGAGGAGAGAGAGGGGGAGGGGAGGAGAGAGAGATTCTTACAAGTCTATTAAGACCACTCCTTGTCATTTTAAGAATACCACTGGTCCGATAGTATTAGATCGACATATTATCCCACCTGTTTGTTATAAGTTTAAGATTCTTTTGGCAGGTGTGGATTATATATTAAGATGTAATCTGTGAATATAAGGACAAAATTCTACCGGAACAGCAGTGATCTTATTATATATGCATATATATATTTTACATGTGATTAAAGGTTTGACTGACTGACGAGGGCACGTAGTGTGAAACTTCGAAGTCACTGTCAACTAAAAGTTTAATACACATGGACTCTGCTAACACTTCTGAGTAAACGTTCAGTTTAGCGTTATATTGTCTGCTATACATCGTGACTTGAAGACAAACATCAATTTATTTTGCATTTACGTATATATATATATATATATATATATGTGTGTATACGCTCATATGTGTCTGTATGTGTGTGTGTGTGCATGTGTGTAAGTATACATGTGTGTGTTTTCGTGTGTGGGCATGTATGGGTGGCAATGAATAAGTATATATGTGTTTAAGATTAGGTGCTCTGAAATCAAATATGACGTACGAACAAGATCGGACAGGATCCTACTTCTATGGCCGTAATATTTGCTTTCACCTCGTTTATTAAACAACTTTCATAATGATACAATAGAGACACACCTTCAACAAGATCTTTCCTTGTTCTGAACAATAAACTGGTTTCAACTAGCCTGTGACAAAACGTGTCAGGAATCACAGCCATATCTCCCTCAAACAACAATAGTTAGTTTTAAATTGAAGGAAGTTCTTGTTGGACGATTCAGTCCTAAACACGCCATGTTAAGAAGTAAAAATGATGAATATATGATTTTAATAACAATAGAACCAGCTAAATTTCGTTTTTAGTGGCATGTAAACATTGGGTTAGAAAAACTCTTTGTATAGGGAAGACCGAAGGCTGCCTGTGAGAACGGAGCCGTAACATCTGTAAATATTAAAGACGAATTATTCACGTTCTCTCGAAGTTTCTTATGACTTAAATAAACATATATTTGTTATTACCATCGTTGATGCTGTAGTTGTATTTGTTGAACTCGTTGGCCCATTGTTATAATTATGCCCTCCTAGTTGTTAGCCAACTGTCAAAATAATAAGTATTAATCCATATTTATTTGATTTGGAAAGCGGATTAATTTTCTTAATCTTCTCAATCGTTTCTAATGAACATGCATGTTCATTTGGCTGCATCTTAATGCATTTGCCCAGGAGAACACTTGGAATACAGTAACGAAATTATTTCGTTAAGCTGCAATTTAATTTAATTGAAAATAAATCGATAAATAATGCCAGCACGTATATGTCGGAACGGTTTGAAATGAAATATAATTTCCATACCTTCAGATAGCATAAGAAAACTAATTTTCTAAGATGAAGCACTATAGCTGATTAGACATTCTCTTAATTTTCATGTTGTCTCAATCAATTAAAATGAAGTGAAACATTCTTACTGTGCTACCTGTTGGTTTAGACCTACGTAACAATTTTCTCAAAGCATGCACCAGATTGATTTTCTGTAGTACCAACGCAGAGCTTTAATAGTTCACAACTATAAGGCGGCGAACTGGCAGAATCTCTAGCACGCCGGACAAAACACTTAGCGGCATTCCTCCATTTTTATGTTCGGAGCTCAAATTCCGCCAAGGTCGGCTTTTCACTCTTTCAGTCTTTCGCAGGTCGATAAAATAAATACCATATGGGTACTGGGATCGATGCAATCGATTTACTTTCTTTCTCCTCAAATTGCTGGCCTTGTGCCGAAACTTGAAACGAATATAATCATTTTGTTAGGGTGTGCTGGCAGAATCGTTAGAACGCCGGGCAAAATGCTTAGCGGCGTTCCGTTCGTCTTTACGTTCTGAGTTCAAATTCCACTGTAGTCGAATTTGCCTTTCATCCTTCCGGGGTCGATAAAGTAAGTATCAGTTGAGCACTGCAGTGGATTTAGTTGACTTACCCCTACCCGAAAATTACCCTGAAATTGCTGGCCTTGTACCATAATTTGAAACCAATATGCTGTCTTTATCAGAAGCGCCTTTGACTTTACAGTATTTAGCCAATCATTTCAAATATTTGGAGGTCACTAATTTGGGCGCAGGCCCAGCTGTATGTCGATTATGCTGACCCTGGTGTATAACTGGTGCTTGTTTTATCGAAGCCCAAAGGTGAAGTCGACCGCGGGGCGGATATTGAACTGGAAGAAATATCGCTACGCATTTTGTTCGTATCACTAACGATTCTGCCAGCACGTCGCGATATTGTTAAGTTATTTAATGATAATAGCCATGAAATCACTTATTTTGTTTTGTATTCGTTTTTTTCAGCAAAGATTCTTGATCTTGAATTCTGCCAGATATTGACAATGATTTCTATGGGGATAATTAGCATACAATAATTACAATTACAACGTCAGCTTTGATTAAGTTTATACAGCATTAATTTAAACGAAAGTATTTTGTAAAGATTTAAACTCTTAAAACATATCAATTACCAATGGAAATTGAAACTAAGCAGCGAATCATTTGATATTTTCTTTGTTTGATTTTTTTCAAGAAACAATCAGTCACGGTCATAAAATTTTCATCGATTTACCAAATCTTCGGGACCAGAAATTTTTTTCCTGCCTTACAAGTTATTTCTTGACAAAGAAAATTAGAGGCGCACACGTGGAAAGTAGCTTGGTTCATAACCACATTGTTCAGGATTCAGTCCCACTACGTGCCACTGGTTGAAATATCTTCTGGCCGAACAGTGCCATCTGAAAGAATTTGCGATTTGGTAGACAGAAACTGACAGAATCCCGTCGTATATATATATATATATATATATATGTGTGTGTGTGTGTGTGTGTGTGTGTGTGTGTGTGTGTGTGTGTGTGTGTGTGTGTGTGTTTGTGTGTGTGTGTGAGTGTGTTTTTATAGAAAATAAAGTAAATTTTGAACGCAGGATAGCAGTCAAAACAGCGTAGAAAAAAAGTTACCAGGAGGCAGCTATAGAGAATGGAGCCCTGTACTTCTCAGATACCGCTTAAGGTGGTATCTCAGCAAGATCGCTGTCCAATGACTGAAACAAGTAAAAAATAAAAATCCAGACTAATATAAATTGACTTCTTAAGATGTTTTTGCTGGTATCACAAAATTGTTTGACTTTTATTGAAACAAACATTTGTACAACTAACAGCTCGCGAAAGAGAGAGAGAGAGAGAGAGAGAGAGAGAAAGAGAGAGAGAGAGAGAGAGAGAGAGAGAGAGATAGAAAGAGAGAGAGAGAGAGAGAGAGTGAGAGAAGTGAGATACAGAAAGAGAGGAAAATAAAGCAAAAAAGAGAGATGGGAGGAGTGATGTCTTTATAGCACTTACTTCACTTATTCAATTTTAGGTCCTTCTTCTCGCTTTATAATTAAATAGAAAAGCTCTATAATCTCAAGTAAGAGGAAAATGCTAATAAATGACGGTCGTATATTTGTCGGGAGTATTACTGACGTTAGTGGAACGGCTTCAAATAGGAATAACATGTGGCCATTATATGACTATATTTTAGATGTTAACCAGGTCATCGTTGTTGTTATTCTTGTTTATAGCCTAAGGAGTTCCAATATGACCATCACGTATTGTTTATCTACTACACGGTTGTTCAATGAATTTTTCCTGTTTGATTTTTCTTGTTATTTATCCTTTTACCCCAAATAGACCCCAGTCAAGTAAATATGTAATTAAAGACTTTCCAGCGTGACCATCCTACATTAGTTATGATTTTCTTTTTATTTCCTCCAGCCCTACTAGCTTCGTCAGTGTATAAATGATCAAGAACACTACATCACCCATGAACGGAACGCCAGTCCATAGCTGAACTCAAGGCCAGCAATCCACCCCCTCCACCTAATCCTAATCCCTTGATGTGAGTCGAGGGTGTGGATTAGGCAAAGCGATTACATCGATCCCAGTATTTGACTGATATTCCTTTTTATTGACCCCGAAGAGGTGAAATACATAGTTGACTTTGATGACATTTGAACACAGAATGTAACCATCCGGAAGCAATGCCGCTAAGCATTTTGTTCGTCGCGCTAACGATTCTGCCAACTCACCACCTTAAATTTTTTTTTATCTACGATTATATTATTCTTTTTCCATAAGAAGGATTTCTTTTCGGGATTTTTTTTCTTTAATCTCAGATCAAACCGGATCAAGTTTTTGTATGATTAAAGTACGTACAGTTGTGACTATTATGTCTTTTTAAAAAGGCGGTGAGCTGGCAGAGTCGTTAGCACGCTCAACGAAATGCTTAGAAGTATATCGCCCGTTGCTACGTTCCGAGTTCAAATTCCGCCGAGGTCGACTTTGCCTTTCATCCTTTCGGTGTCGATAAATTAAGTACCATTGAAATTCTAGAGTCGATGTAATCGACTAGTCCCCTCCCCCAAACTTCAGGTTTTGTGCTTATAATAGAAAGGATGATATCTTCTTGAAATAACATCAACCCAGCTGTCTTTTTCCATTTTAAAACAACACAATGCGGTATAAGGGCGATTTGCCTTTTATTTCTTGAAGGATGAGGACGTTCTTTGGATATTTCAAACTGACAAGCGTGTGGCTAAGTGGTTGGGTTTTCGGCTCAAGATTCTTGTCTTTGAGCAAGACATTTCATTTCACGTTGCTCCAGCCCACCTGTAATACAAAAAACCGGCCTCGTGACATTCTGTGTCATGCTGAATCTCCCTGGAAACTACATTAATGGAACGCGTGTCTGCCGGTTGTTCAGTCACTTGCACGTTCATTTCACGACCTGGTTGTTCCGTTGATCGAATCAACTGGAACACTCGTCATCGCAACAGACACAACACCAGTTTTTCTTTTTTTACTCTTTCAAGCTAATCACGTAATCACGTGGATATAGCCATGTTTACTCTTGAACTCTCGTTTGAGATACGAGGCTGAGACAGAGACTAATGTTGATAATCATCGCATTACTTACTCAATCGCTCTTATCATTGCATAAATAGATAATCTCATGCTTTTGTCTTCGTCAACATAATCAAGGGGAAATTTTAAACATTGCATCATTAATCAATGGTGACGTAATATCGATTATGTAAGGGTCCTTTTGTTGTTATGATTTGATCAGGGAATAAATAAGGATGGGTCCATGAATATTTCATCAGGCGGCTTGCAAAATGGAGGCGGGGAAGAAAACATCACAACTTATTATTTATTTTATTGTACTTCGAGAAGGTTAACAGGCGTGCATGTGTGATGGAAGCTTGCTTCCAAACCACATGATTCCGACTTCAGTCCCGTTGCATGGCACCTTGACTAACTTTCTTCTACTACAATAAAACCTTGTGAGTGGATTTGGTAGATGTAAACTGAAAGAAGCCCGTAGTATATATATATATATATATATATATATATAT
>NC_068984.1:7727947-7729902 GCF_001194135.2 Octopus bimaculoides
TATATATATATATATATATATATATATATATATGTATGTATGTATGTATGTATGTATCGTGATGTATATTTGCCACCAACATGTGGCTAACCCTTAAGGGTTGATGCTATTGTCGCTAGTAGCCTCAGAAGACATCTCCTCGAGCTGGCTATTTACACACTATCTATGCCCTATCAGTATTTGCAAAAGCAAGTCATCGTTCGCATCTCCAGCGTGACGTGATACACACGGACCCGAGTTTCTGGGTGTCAACCCGTCATCAGCGTGTGCACCGGTTGGCAATGGGATATGGCTCTCAATGCAAATATATATAAATTTTTGCCAGTGACGAAAAGCCACTGGACTTGAAAAAGAGTTAGCCACATTTATGTGGCAAATATACTTCACGATGTCGTGCAGCTACTGTTTATAACTCGCTCCGAGATTTATTATAGGTAAATATATACATATATATGATCGCATTTCTTTCTCTGTGTGTGTGTGTGTGTGTGTGTGTGTGTGTGTGTGTGTGTGTGTGTGTGTGTGTGTGTGTGTGTGTGTGTGTGTGTTTATAAAGTATTTGCTCAATGTGTCACGCATTACGGATTGAATCCAGAATTATGTTGTTGAGAAGCATACATCTTTCCACACAGCCATGTCAGCGATTAGCGATATTATGTTTTTAGAATATCGTCTAAACTATAACATTAAATATATCGCGATATTCTTGAAAATAAATAACGAGAAGTTAACTCGGAAAACAAGACGAATAATTGATAAGTGCTTTGTAAATGATTGTTGAAAATAATATATTCTGTCAGAATTTTATAATAGAAGAACGAAAAATGGAGTAAAAGAAAAAAAAACCCAAGATATTTTGTCAAGAATCATTTGTAAAGTTTAATTTGTAAGTGTTTAATACAAATTCACGAATAATAGGCACTTTAGATAATGGATAAATAGTAAAATATATAACAAATATATAGCATAAGATTTATACGGAACGCAATCACATCTACTTAATCAGATGCACTTAATTCCATATGGATGTGTGAGATACTTCCTGCCCCTGAAACCTGATATGGTTGTATAGATTATTTACGATGCTATCAGCAAGAAGGACTGCCCTGACATATACATCAAAGTCATGTCAGAACCAGCAGGTATTTAGATCTTTAAAAACAAAGAATAATGGTGGAACACCCCAATAAAAGCGTCAATTTGATGCAAGCATAACAGACCTGATATTGATCTGTGAAACAGGCAAAAATTGTTATTCATAGTTGTAGAGGTCAGCTGCCCAGCAGATGTGAATGTACAATCAAAATCCATCGAAGTCAGAGCATTTAGGGTGAATTTATGCGGAAATTATAACTCTTGTACCCTGACTCATTTGTGACAATCATCAAAGATGCATTAGGTTATGTACCAACAAATTAACACCAAAAAAAATAAATAGAAATATTCGGTTTCACGCTGAAAGAGTAAAAGATACTGATGCGGATTCACCAAATGCAATCTGTTAGTGACACAGTGAAGATATGTAAGACGTTGCACCAATTCTCCATGTGAGATTCTTATATTAATAGATGCCCACACTTCGGTGTCTGCATCGACAGTTCAACCAACACGCCAGCTCAACCACATATCTACGAATACAGGGAACTCTCTTAACTTAAAATGTCTTGTTACAGTGTTAGGGGCTAGCTTGAACCCTTTCAAGCTGAACTTAAATAACACTCTAACAAAAATTATACATACATAAATATATAGGCGCAGGAGTAGCTGTGTGGTATGTAGCTTGCTTACCAGCCACATGATGCCGGGCTCAATCCCACTGCGTGGCACCTTAGGCAAGTGTCTTCTACTATAGCCTCGGACCGACCAAAGCCTTGTCAGTGGATTTGGTAGACGGAAACTGAAAGGAGCCCGTTATATATATATATATGTGTGTGTGTGTGTGTGTGTGTGTGTGT
>NC_068984.1:7730302-7732012 GCF_001194135.2 Octopus bimaculoides
TCTTCTTCTTCTTCTTCTTCTTCTTCATCTCTCTGCTAATTTATTCATCTTCTAACCACAATTTTTATTTATTTTTGTCCTCCACCCCACCCCACCACCCCCGATATAAGTAAAAAAAAAAACAAACAATGTCTGGAAGACGCATAATGTAAAAGTGCACCTTTTGATGCAAGTCTGCAGTGCCATTCTGATGTCTAAAACCGCAACCATTACGTAAAACTTTTAATTCGCGTTTTTGCGTAAGCTGGTATTTCTAGTAGAGTTGATGCAGAAACAATTGTAACGAATATATTAAAGATGTGTTTGAAATTCTTTTGTCTTATCATTTGGATTATAATTTGCTTTTCACCAAATCTACATAACGGTGTTAATGTCGGGAAACTAGGATTTTCTACACTTGAAAAATTTCCGCATTGGTCTGGAACAAGACAGTGTTTTATAGACCAGTATTCGGGTTGAGTGCTTCTCAGGAAATCCCCCACCTTTATACCCTACCAGGACCTAAGATTACACACACACACACGTATTTATATGAATATGTGCCTTGTATTACTCTTTTTATACTCAGAAGCAATCGTCCATAAATATTCTATCTCGCTGAATTGTCATACTTTTTTAATAAATATACACGTCTACCGGGATTTATTCTCAATAATTGTTCTTTTGTTTCAAACAAATATATCAAACCTGTTATTTGGAATTTGCTGAGAGTTTCCACGTGAAAACTTCACCGACATTCCTTGTGTTCAAATATACGTACACGTTTAACATAATTTTTTTTTTCTCTTCATTTTATCTATCTCCAGGGTGTTTCCCATAGAAACGGCATGGCTAGTTGTTTTAGCAATAACACGCGCAACATTGGCATGTAGTACCTTAATGAAGTTTGTACACCTGTTGATCATGTGTAATATCTTTTACAGATATCTAACATAATCAAACATTACCGCTCGCGCCTTGGAGGGTTAAGCGTTTCTAGTATTTCTTTTGTTCAGATACATTGTAGTCGCCTCCTATTCTTAGATTAAAAATTTCCTACACTTCAAAATGTGACGGTTATGTATCCAAGTGACGGTTCATTTCCTATCATTATATTCACCTTTTCCTTTAACGTGCTGGGGAAAATGTTCAGCGGCATTTCATCCGTATATACGTTCCGGCATGGACCCAGGGCAGGTAACGCCCATCATTGTTTGGTTGTTGTTTGTCCCACCACCACTTCACTACCTGTGTTGGTTTGTTGACGTTTCCCCTAACGTAAAGACCTTATAGAATAAGTGAGTCAATTCAAAAAATTCTAAGTACCGGTGACGATTTGTTCAGCTAAACCTCTTCAAGACAATGCTCCAGTATGGCCGTATCTCAGTGAGTGACGCAAATAAAACAAGACGAAAGAAAAGACACCAATATCTCGATGGCTTTCAGACAAGTCTGTACTTTCATTCTTCGTTTTATGCCCAGTTCGTTCCATGGAGGAAACAATTTTCTAATTTAATGTGAACTTCCGTCGTTCTGTTAGACATAAACGTTTGTAATTCTTTGAAGAAAATAGGCATGGAATGGTAGGGTATGTATATGTAAGTATACATTTTGCTTTTGCACATGCGCATGTACGTATGGACTTATGTGTGTATGGACATTTGGTGTGCATACCCGATGGGTTCTATAGGAGTTAACGCATATATATATATATATATATATATATATATA
>NC_068984.1:7732792-7736105 GCF_001194135.2 Octopus bimaculoides
ATATATATATATATATATGTATGTATGTATGTGTGTATGTATGTATGTATGTATGGTATTGGTAACACACAGACCCCATATTATGTGTGTGTGTGTATATATATATATATATATATATATATATACATATATAAACACATATATGGACCTTTGAATAGAGACATTTGCGATTACTGTGGAAGCTGAAGCTGAATGCCGAATGGAATAGCTAACTGAGATAAAACATGCAAGCCTTGTAACACACTGCCATAGGAAAAGCCAAACATTAAATGAAGTGAACATATATATTTTTAGAAATTCTCTATCAGGAATACCCACAGACCTGTAGATTCGTTATATATAAAGTTATATACACCCAGAGCATACTAACCTAAAAAAATACATATTGAATTATATTCTACAGGTATAGTAGGACTCTTGAGTATATGAGGATTTATGTTTATCAATGTATACAGGAGTGTGTGTGTGTGTGTGTGTGTGTGTGTGTGTGTGTGTGTGTGCGTGTGCGTGTGCGTGTGTGTTTGTCCATGTGGGCATCTGTTTGTTCTTCACTTCCGCTAGACAACCGGTGCTGTCTGTCTACGTCCATTTTTTTTCATTGCCTGGCACTATCCATCTCTTTTACTAAGTTTCAAGGGACGTAAACACATCAACACCGGTTGTCAAGCGGTAGTGAGGGAAAATACACAGATACAAAGATACACACACAAATACATACACAATCATGATTTCTTGATGAACTTACAATAATTATAAATTTATTTTACTACCTATTTTGAACACTTTTATGTAAACTGTTTAAACAAAACACCCCTCTTAGCATTTTCTTATCCTTGTCAAAGATTCTACTTTTAGTTATTTTCTTATCATTATCATTATATATATATATATATGACACACTGTCTGCGTCCTTATAATTTCGGACAAGGGAGTTTAGCGTCCCCACTCATCCATCTCAGAGCAATATCTGTGTACCAGTGATTTCTGGGTTATTTCTTTTCATCAGTACAGAATAGCCGCTTGGCTAGAGATGGCACCACCAAACTTTTGTTCGAAGTATATGATTTTCAAAGTGACACACAGTCAGAAATCTAATAAATAGAAAATTATTATTTCTAAATCTCTAAACAAGAGTCATTCAGTAACAGTACTCTAGAAATGGTGCCGGTAAACTCTTATTCGAACGGTTATTCTATACTGATGAAGCGAAATAACCCAGAAACCATTAGTACACAAATATTGTACACAGGTATATCGTATACCCAGCTGGAGACGATGTTTGCTGAGACTCAATAAAAGTAACAATCGTCCTAACCAGGACTGCTATATTATATGTGTGTGTGCATGTGTCGGTGTTTGGGTTTCTGCTTACCTGTGTAAACATATGCGTCCACCAACCGTCCCTTTATCTCAGTTACATAAACAAGCGGTTCGATAAACTATGTTAGAGCAATTTTACACCATACCCGAAAGGAATAACTAACATAGAGAAGATACTGCTCTAGCTTGGCCGCAGCCCAATGTATGATACAAGTGAAAGATGAATGAAAGAGAAAAATGAAGGAAAATGAAGCTTAAACCACAAATGAAGCTTCAACCACAAATGAAGCTTAAACCACAAATGAAGCTTAAACCACAAATATTATTATAAAAATCCATGATGGGATATTTATTACAATTACGATAATGCAAATTAATGATTCTCGGCTTTGTATAGAAATATATATTAAATTGTACAATAGAATTTATGAAAACAGCTTCAACATAAATCTGCGGGTCTACATTACCATTAAGTGTAATTTTCTGATTAAATGATGCGTGTGCTAATTGAGAATATGCAATCATTTTCGCGAAACATATGCATGTGCGTTTGCATGTGTGTGTCGTGTGTGTGTACGCGTGGGTTTGCATGTGTTTGCGGTGTTTGCCTGTGTATGTGTGTTTGCATGTATGTATATATATTCATCTGTAAATTCAAGAGAAGCATTCGTACATCTTGCTATACACCCAGGTTATGCTGTATATCCGTGTACATGTGTGCGTGTTTGCTTGTAAATTAAGCGTATGGTAAATGTTATGTATGCATGTATGTATGTATATATGCATGTATGCATGTTTGTATGTATGCATGCATGTATGTATGTATGTATGTATGTATTTTCGTATGTATGTACGTGTGTGGCTGTTTGTCTGCGCATGAATAAACAAACTATTCAAAATCATACATTAAATCTACACTTCTTGCATATACATACAAGAACGTGTACTGAGACGCATATGAAGTTATGAGACGTTTATACACACCATGCTTATATACACAATGTTCATATACACAATGTACATGAGAGCTTTTCTCACACATGTATGTATGTATTCATGTATGTATGTAAAGAAGTGTGTGTTTGTTTAAATATTCTATATATGTTTGTATATATAGAAGTGTGTATGTGTTTATAAATATTTTATATACATATGCCTATGCCTATAAAAGAATGTGTATGTGTCTATAAATGTTCCGTGTATATATGTGTGTCTCTATAATGTGCATGTGTATGTATGAAGGTTCTATACACATGTGTGTATATAAAGAATTGTGAATGTGTGTGTATTTGTGCGCGTATATGTGTGAATAAATGTGTGTGCTTGTGCGTCAATATGTCTTTCGACAGCAGCCATTTTGCGATCTCGCTTGATTTCATAAATTTGATGTATAAATTGTCTTTGTTCGGTAAATTTGGGAGAAATATCCACGTGATTTTATGAATAATACAAACTGAAAACATCTCGCCAAAATTAACGCACCGGGAAGTAATTCTTTATCCCAGAAGGACATGATTTTTATGAGATCTAACTTTTATTACTTTTAATTAAATCTGACGCATTGTCGATCCAACGTGACACTCGCTTCATGGTCGTTAGAAATAGCAGCCAAATTACCCTCGAATATCACTTATCAATTTGTCTTCCATAATAAAGAACACGATGGGTAATAAAATTTGTGATCTCTATCTATCTATCTATCTATATTTATTGTCGATTGGATAAGTTTAGTTTCTTTGGGGAGGTCATTGCACTCAGAATCTTAGATCACGCACCAGGTGTTGTGTTCTTCAGCAAAGCAATTCATTTCGCTCTGCTATCAATCCGTTCAGCTGTAAAGGAGTAGACCCAGTGGTTGCGGGCATGGCATTTAGGGTCAAACTTTTGACCTCAGTCACTTGTACGTCACAGAAAGCGAATAACCGGTTCTCTGTGTCCTAAGACTCAAAACAGTCATGATGATGATGATGATGGTGGTGGTGGTGGTAGTGGT
>NC_068984.1:7736204-7738279 GCF_001194135.2 Octopus bimaculoides
GGAGGAGGAGGACTTTTGCTTTCCTTTTGCTTTTCGGATTCAACAGAAACCATTTGTCAGTGCAGAAAATGGATGGTTGAATAACAATGTGTTGAAACATTTTCTGCTTGCCCACGATAACGAAATATGCTTATTGTCCTGTCTGTATTAAACTGCTCCACCTTATGTCCCAGCTGTTCCTATCAATCACCTTTCACCAGGGTAACAGGTTGTGGACAGACGGATCGAAGTGGAGCAAGCTATGCTACATTTAACGAACGTAATGCTGACGTTGGAAAAACCCAACATCGAAACTGAGTTCTGTTAGAAATCACTGAAGCCATAGATTCGCTTCAACAGTTCTAATACAACAAATCGGATTCAGCAGAAACCATTTGTTGTGTTTTAACTATTTTGTTGAACCACCGAGGAAAAATTATGTAAATTAAAACATTATTTTAATCAAAATTTTCATTAATAGCAATTTTAGAAAATCGCTATTGAGAAGTAGGAAACGCTAATATATATGTGCATGGATATATATATATACATACATACATGTGTGTGTGTGTGTATGTGCATGTGTGTATGGTGTATGTATGTATACATATGTATACGCAGACACGAACACGCTGATATATATATACAACAGTGTGTGTGTGTGTGTGTGTGTGTGTGTGTGTTGAAATTTGCTACGTGAACTGAAACTAATCGGAAAAAATTAAAATCAAAAATCAAATATATATTCAAATATTTAACATAATTAATAGATTTTAAGTGAGCCACTAAAACGAATTTCTTTCTCTTTTCTTTTCATTTTTTTTTTCTTTTTTTAATTTTTTTCTATTTTTTTTTTTTTGCTAAAAGGCAAATGAAAATAGAAAAACAGAGAAAATAGAATCAATAATTTGCATTTTAATTACGACTCCAAATGAGAATAGTTTCTTTAACAAATTCATATTATCTTTGGAAATATGCAAAATCATATTCGCACGTGGATGTACGCGTTATACACAGGCACACACACACATACACACACACACACACAAACACACACTCGCACATATATATATATATACATGTATATATACAAACATATATGCGGAGGAGTGGACGAACGAAAGAAAGAGTCGATCACACTTTTAGAACGTGTTACATATATTATTATTGGAAACAGTTTGATTCGGTTTGATGCGACTTACAGTTTCGCCGGCTTCTAACAGTAACCCGGATCCTTCAGGCTAAGAATGGTGTTTGTATGTGTGTGTGTCCAAGTAGCTTACACATAGTTTCTGTCTACCGTATTCCTTCACAAGGCATTGGGCATCCCGGGGTTATAGTACAAGGTGTTCAAAACGACTGTCAGCAGCGAATATTTTTTTCATCTTGTGCATCCCCATGGCGCTACTTCAAGAGTTTTTTGGTGAACGGATTATTTCGAAGGGACTTTGGCCACCAAGGTCACCCGATTTAACACCGCCAGACTTTTTTTTCTGGGGAGCAAGTAAAGAAATAAAGGATCAGTGTACAAGAATCGCCCGAACACCATTAAATACTTACTGTGGAGAGATGTTTTGAACATCTTGTAGAAGATGCTTGCCTAAGCTGCTGCGAAGTGAGACCGAACACGAAAGGACGTGACTGCAAAGCGAATACCTGCGCCTGAAATTCTGAGATTCTATGTCTAA
Organism: Octopus bimaculoides; assembly: GCF_001194135.2. NCBI lineage: Eukaryota > Metazoa > Mollusca > Cephalopoda > Octopoda > Octopodidae > Octopus > Octopus bimaculoides. The sequence goes on from NC_068984.1 coordinate 7,737,872, forward strand.
GATTCAATGATATGCAAATAATTGGAAAAGCCGATGGTATCTTGAAGTTTTCTCGATTGAAATATAATGAATATGTGAGGTAGATAAGGACTTTATTAATTAAAAGATAAGATAGATGGAGTTGGAGAGGAGAGCGATTGAGTATTCATAGAAGGAGCACTGACGAAAGAGTATCAGGAACAGCAGTCAAAATAGAACAGGTTATGGTGCAATAAGGGCTGTTAAGGGGTGGTTTGAAGCGGTTGTATTTTGAGTTGAAGGGACAAAAATAGAAAAGCAGGTGAGAGAATGAAAGAATATGTAAAAGAATAAGAGAAAGGGGTGAGGAAGTACCGGAGCAGAAAATGGAAGTGGGGAAGGTGTTGAGGCAGCAGTGAAGGGAGAAGAGGAGGAGGAGGAGGAGGAGGA
>NC_068984.1:7738837-7739676 GCF_001194135.2 Octopus bimaculoides
GAGGAGGAGGAGGAGGTGCGATATTAGGTTGTGTAACAAAAACGGGGAGGAGTAAGAGGAACAAGAGGAAGAGGAGCGAGATGGAAAAGATAAAGGGTGGAGTATGTAGTATTATATGATACGGAGAGAGAGAGCGAGAGAGAGAGCGAGAGAGAGAGAGAGACAGAGAGAGAGACTAAGGGTGAAACAGGAGAGGGTGTTAGAGAGAAGAAAGATAAGAAATACGAGGTTGAAGGTTACGGGTGGGGGGAGATGGGGATGGTGAGATATATAGAGGAAGAGGGAAGAGGGAGGAGGTTTATTGTATTCTGCAGGTGGGTATGAAGGTATGAACCCCATCTTGTGCAGCAATATTAAAATGCATAAAGATACATATATACATATATATACATAGGTAAATTGAAAATTAGAGGTAATACTTGACAATTGTAAGCACCTGTGTATTCCAGCTAGTGGTTGCGGTGAAAGAATAAATTGTAAATCCAAAACACAAAAAATAACAACAAAACTACAAAGGATTCTGTGGTACACGTGTTTCAAGCTCTACATGTGTATAATATATAATATAATATAACATAATATAATATGTGTATAATCTACAATGTAAAGTTATCCTCAGCCGCGAAATTATCTCTCTCCCAGGAAATTATACCATCTCGACGTTGAAGTAAGAAGAAATGTGTGATGTAAGAGGTGAAGATCCTTTCAGTATTCTATATAGTACTCTATCTGGTATAATTCTCCATTATACACATGTAGAGCTTGAAACACGTGTACCGCGGAATCCTTTGTAGTTTTGTTGTTATTGTTTTGTTTGGGATTTACAATTTATATATACA
>NC_068984.1:7740551-7741363 GCF_001194135.2 Octopus bimaculoides
TATATATGCACGTATATATTCACACATACGAACACACGCATATATTGGGATAGTATGGAATAATTGTATGCGTTTTAATGTGTGTTCCTAGTCACCTACAAGTATTTATATAATTTTGAATGAGTTTTGTGTGTGTGTGTGTGTGTGTGTGCTAGAGACTACTGTCAGGTATTAACACAAGTCGATTTTGGTTCAGTTTACGCTTGTATGAATATGAGCACACACGAATAAGTTGCAGCTTGCGCATTCGCTTAAGTTTGTGTGTGTATGTGTGTGTGTCTGTGCGTTTATGTGTGTGTGTGTATGTTCGGAGAGAGAGTAAAAGATAGATAGATGGATTGATAGAGAGAGAGACAGAGAGAGCAAGATTCGCGATGGTGGAATGTAGTACACATGCACCGCAGAGCATAAAAGGAAAAAAATATATTAAGAGGTGGTGCGACTGAATGAGCGAAACAGAGACAGGCAGACAGACAGGCAGGCAAGCAGCGGGAAATCAGTCAGAGGCATACACACAGAGAAACGCGTATACATTTGTCTGACTGTGTATATAGATATATGTGTATGGCTATACAACATAGAGAAATGTGGTCGCGACCGTATATATATATATCTATATATATATATATATATATATATATTCATTTTGGTATTTATGGGAGGAACTGTCTTTGAAGACTCATATTGTCGTTGAATGCTCAAAATGAGGCGTTGATAGACAGCCGACAAATGATGAAGGGTCATTCTTTGTGTTACTTGTCCTGTTTTCCATTCTTGTCTCTCGTTGTTTGCGTATTTAATTCATTTGTTTC
>NC_068984.1:7741745-7743109 GCF_001194135.2 Octopus bimaculoides
TATATATATATATATGTATATATATATATATATATTTACAGAGGCACTACTGATGTTTATTTAACTCGTACTGACGTTTTGAGAATATTGTCAGCAAAGTTTGTGTGAAATATAAGCTGCGAACACATTAAACAACACGACGGCCATTGTCTTTATCACAGCTAAATATGTGCCTAGAAGTATCATTTTACCACCATGGCTAACATCAGGAAATATGGTATACATTTAATAATTATATTTTAAGTTTTATGAAACACATACATACACAAACACACACAAAAACACGCACACAAATGCACACATGTATCACATATGTATATGATACATTTCTTTTATTAGCCACACAGGGCTCAACGAAGATGGGACAAATACAATGTAGAGCTTTTCTTTTTGGGAGGGGGGAAGGAAGGGGAAAAAAAGTGGTAGTGTCGATCAAAAGGGATCGTAGGAAGGGAAAAAGGGGGAGTTCGATCAAAAGGGATCAAAAAAAAAAAAAAAGATAGATAGATAGATAGATAGATATGTTTAGGTATGTTGATTAAGAAAGTATATGTTTCTAAATGTGTTTTAACCGAAAAGAGTAAGAAAGAAATCATATAGACCGGCAAATTAAGATACCTAACTGTTTTAATTTAACCGGCAAGCAGCGTGTTGGCTAAAGTTATTACCTTGGTCTAAGTAGCAGACCAATATTGTTAGTTGAACGTATTTCATTATTTCTTAACCAAATTAAGCGTGCCAAAATGGCAACTGCTCCAGGCTATTAGGCGCGGTTAAAGTTTGCTCAAGTAAATTGTTTTTGTCGTTTTTTCATTTTTTCTTCACCCTCTTCTCTTCTCTCTGTCACCCCTCTCTCTCTCCCTTTTCTGTATCACCCCCTCTCTATCTCTCTCTTTCTCTTTCTCTGTCTATGTATTCATTCATTCATTTACAAATGGGTAATTTAAGCATTTTTTTCTTGTTTCTTTCGCTAGATTTCAATGCCTGATATTCCTTTGGTGATAGATTTCTTTAATAAAGCACACCGCTAAATTCGGCAACAGCCTATGTTCTGGCAGAGGTGAATTAATGAGAAAAACAAATTTAAATTTACACAACACTATAATTTGCAGACAAGGAATGCAAACATACAATAGCATACAAACACATACACGCGAGCACATACACATACACACACACACACACACACCCACACACACATGTGCGTGTGTTTGTTTGTGTGGGTGCTTCCGTCTACCAAATTCACGTACAAGGCCAAGGTGCAGTGGAGTGGGAGTCTGGCTTAAACTTCATGGTTTTGAAATAGATCCAAAACTACAACACAGACACGTACATATATATATATATATATATATATATATATA
>NC_068984.1:7743443-7744348 GCF_001194135.2 Octopus bimaculoides
TATATATATACCTTGATATAGTGCATAGTTCAAGTCTGTCATGGGAAGGAAGGTTGCAAAGTTCTGGCCTTGGAGAACTCTTGCGCTGACTGCACATGTGTCGCTGACTCTGCCAGGTGTGCATACTAAATAAGTGCAGTCTGAATAGAGAGGGTGGATAGCACTTGCATCTTAACTTCATAATCCATAGGCAGAGAAGAAGCTGCAACATTGGCTCAGGGCCAAAAGCTTTGGGGAAATCCATGAAGACGATGCTACATGAAAAGTATATTTCTTTGCTGAGATGTATTCAATGAGTGGACAAAGAGTTTAAACACGTAGAAGTTTGGAGAGGCCTTTGCAAAAGCCGTTTTGCCTTGATCTGATTAGTGTTTCGATAGGGTTTCGGATTGCGATTGAGCATGGTATTGTTAAAGTGTTGGGCAGAACATGATATCAGGTTAATATCACGTTACGATCCGTATTCTGCTATATTTCCACTTTTTCCGGAACACGTATCATGCGATTCAGCTTGAATTCCGATGGCGCTTGCACGGTGATCTGAGAAAAGTTCAGAGGAAGAAAAAGTAAAATAACTAACACGAGATTCGGAAAAACCTCTGGAAACACACAATCTACGTCATACGATTTACCGGTCTTGAGCTCGATAGAAGCAGGTAATACGTCACCAATGATAATTTCATCAGTCAGAATATTAATGAGCAGCGGTGAGATCAGTGTAACAACGAAATTGGGATCTTTTTTAAAACGGGGGCCACATTTTTCATTAACGAAACACTTTGAAACTTGGAACACTGGTAGAATGTGTCATATAAAACATCTTTTTCTCTTAGTCTTCTTAAAAAAAAAAAGAAATCCCTAACTTATTCCATGTTAAAGTTGTCGTATTTCTGTAATTTCAACCA
>NC_068984.1:7744415-7746053 GCF_001194135.2 Octopus bimaculoides
GACGTCCATTCAGCCGATATACATTAAGTGCCGACTACATAAACAAACGATTCTGAAACAATTCTATCGGTGATAGGGTTAGGGTTAGGGTTAGGGTAAAACAGCAAATTTAAAAAGAAAAAAGAAAAACGAAGCTATGGAAATTAAATACGCTTTACATCGCTTAATCAGCCAAAGGGAGTAAATGTAAACAACTGAATACTTGTCAGTGATTGGTTGAAATTATCGAAATAAGACAATTTTTTACATGAAATAAATTCGAATACAAAAATATTTTTCTGTTCTATAACACAAAATAGATAAGTATACGAAGTTTGAAAGTCTTTTGGTACCAAAAACACTACGTAAAACATTAATGAAAAATGTGGGCCCCCGTTTTAAAAAAGATCCCGAAATTGTCTGTGGAAGTCTTGTTGTTGTTGATCAACTTTTCAGTGGGATTTCCATCCTGCTAGTTGATCGTATCTTTAGTTTTGAAGCTGGCTAAGATTTACAACCAGACAAGTTTCCATACTGGCTTTCCATACTGTGGTGGTTTGTCTACTGTCGTCTGCTTCTTCTATACTGTTGATTTTACTTTTCGATTTACGCTTTTCTGGTTAATAGTAAACTGCTCAGGTAAGGCTTTTCGTTATAGTACTAGACTATGTACAACGACACGCTATGGTGTCTGAATTAGGCATAACTCTCCGTTCCTATCAAGGTTCACGTCATTTTGCATCGTTCGAAACGGAATATCTTCCTGTCTGGTTTCTACATTTTGGGACACCACCAGCCCCACAAAAAAATAGCATAATAATAAAAAACGTAGTTTCATCGGCCTTGTTCTTGTACTAACCAGTAAAACAAAAAGAAAATAGTCCAGATGGGTTATGTCAGCAAGATGTGGCTGCTATTACGAGCAAAGCGTTTGACTCCATAAAAGCTTTGTCATTGACCGGATAAACCCGCATCTGTAGGTATATGTACATGTGCGAATATATATGTATCTGTGTGTGCGTGTGTGTTGGTGTAATTGCGTGAATGTGACCATAGCGATTCAATTTGTTAATTATAGCATGTATGAGAGATTACAGCTACGTAACATTTTAGTTGATTTGCACTGCATCACTGATTGTGATATTCAACGGAGCAGAAATCTGTTGTACAGTTCAGGTCACCTTTTAATATGGTTTTACTTACAGTTGAGGCCTAACACAAGTGTTAACGAGATGTCACGTTATTACATTAAATCCAAAAATTGTCAGACACTTAAAAGGAAAACTCCCTCTTGATACCACCACTATGGTGGGGATCTACGTGAAGATCCAAGGAGTCGATTTACACCTGAAATGATGTGGAGCGTTTAGGGTGATGACATATTTAGCGAACCGAATCTGGAAGAGCGTGGGTAATTTAAGTTTAAGAACTCACTAGTTTCCAACCAAATACCCATGATACAATAACTATTATTCGCCGTGGCAGTGTCGTAAGAAATTTGCTTCCCAACCACATGGCTCCGGGTTCAGTTCCATTGCTCGACATCTCGTGCAAGTGTCTTCTACTATAGCTTCGGGCTAATCAAAGCCTTGTGAATGGATTTGCTAGACGGAAACTGAAAGAAGCGTGTCGTATATATATATATGTGTGTGTGTGTGT
>NC_068984.1:7746063-7747132 GCF_001194135.2 Octopus bimaculoides
ATATATGTGTGTGTGTGTGTGTGTGTGTGTGTGTGTGTGTATGTGTGTGTGTGTGTGTTTTTGTGTCTGTGTTTGTCACTCATCACCATTTGACATCCGGTGTTGCTGTATTTACGTTCTCGTAACTTAGCGATTCGGAAAATGTTAAAACTCTTGAATGATCCAATGATCACCGCTGGAATCCCTTCGTTTCCATGTATAATCGATCCGGGTTAATGTGTGGCTAACCAAATGTTGTTGTTATTGTTGTTGTCTCTTCCTTCTCGAGTCATGCTTGGCTTATAAGGGCCAGTTTCCCGGTTTCATTGGCATATAGGTTCTCCACTTGGACGAGACGCCGGTCCGTCGCAGGTGAGTTACTAGATGCAAAGGGAAAGAGTGAGAAAAAGTTGTGGTGAAAGATTCAGCAGAAGTTTGCAATCACCTTCTACCGGAGCCGCGTGAAGCTTAGATGTTTCGCTCATAAATACACACATCGCCCGGTTTGAAATTCAAACCCGCAATCCCTCGACCGCGAGTCCGCTGCTCTAACCACTAGGCCATGTGCATCCACGTGGCTAAACAAATACAACAATAAAACAGTTCAGCCATCACGGAAAATATCCCAGTAACGAGATAATCAATGGAACAAATGGATTATCGCGTTAACACTTATAATTACAGCTTCGTCTAATTATAAACTAAATTTAAAACGCTGGTTGCTATGGGTCGAAAACATTTCTACATTTTATTGATTACCTTTTAATGGGGTACCTCCTCGAAGGTACCCAGTAAATCTGGTACTTATTTTATCGGTCTCGGTGAACTGTTGACACACACAAAGACAAAGAAATACAAATGCATATGTCTGTGAGCCTGTGTTTGCCCCTCTCTCACCATCGTTTGACAACCGATGTTGGTGTGTTTACGTCTCCGTAACCTAGCTGTTCGGCAAAATAGACGGATAGAATAAGTACTAGGCTTACAATGAATGAGTCCTGGGGTCGATTTGTTCGACTAAAGGCGGTGCTCCAGCATGGCCACAGTCAAATGATTGACACAAGTAAAAGAATATATATATATATATATA
>NC_068984.1:7747328-7752243 GCF_001194135.2 Octopus bimaculoides
CATTTAAATTTAATTTGCCAAAATATTTCAGTCGCTTTGAAACCACTGCCAAAATTCCGTGCTGCATCTTTTTGGGGGGAATAGTGCGTCTCGAAGCAAATAAATTTAGAAATTATAGCATGTAAATATTGGTCTGCCCAATCCACTCAGAAGGCTTCGATCGGCCCAGAGCTTTTGCACAAGTCACTTTCTCAATGCCCCACGCCGTAGGAATGAACCAGAAACTATGTGCTTGAGAAGAAAATGTCTTACTACATGGCCACGCCTGCGCTTAATTTAATTCATAATCAACAAGGGTGACATATATTAATTGGACAAGATTATCAATAAACCAATATATACTTTCTAAGAAACGAATTAAAAATTGGTACCAATTCGGAGCTTTTCTGACGCGATCCAACAGATTGGGAAATCGTGCTGGTTGGGTTAAGACTCTTCGTAATGCTTCCATTGTATCTGAGTTTTCCTATGAGACGATGAACCGATGTAAACTAACATCCCAATACAACAAAGCTAGCATCTGTCCGTTCATTCCATAAATGGCGCAATGCTGGTAATCCCTTGGTAGAAATAGAATTAGTAATATAATAAGAAATGCAAGAAGAATTGGTACCAGAAATTCAATAATGAATAGGTTTAAGACGAGTAAACGTAACTGCATAAACGTGCTTTTATTTACCCAAGATTTTATTATATTCCTTTTTTGGTGTTACGGAATGGAATATAATTACTATTAAAATTGTTTAGATTCAATATTCAACACTGTTACCGTGTGTATAATTGTATACAGATGTGTAAAGGTCTGGAGAGTAATGTATGGGCATGCGCTGAAATACCAATATTATCAATAGTAATACATAAGGATATGAAAATATGAATTATGCATTAGTATGCACTTGTACGTAATAATATGCAAATGGGGTCCATTTCATTAATATTCTAATCAAATTAAATATGCAAATATTGATGTTGAACGTTATATACATCGTTTATATATTTCTGTCTTGATCTGCTCCGAACTTCTCTTTCCATATTTTTCTTAAAGTATTTGGTTTCGTGTGTGGATGTGTGTATATATGTGTGTGCGTGGTTTGTGCGTGTGTGTATGTGTGTCTATATATGTGTGCATGTGTATGTGTGTGTGTTTGGTATATATTTGTGTGTGTGTGTGTGTGTGTGTGTGTGTCTGTGTGTGTGTGTGTGAAGGGGCTCAGCCTAGCAGTTAGGGGCATTGTACTCTCGAGAGTGAGATCGCGGTTTCGATTCTCTGAACGGTTGCGCGTTGTGCTCTTGAGCAAAACACTTCATTTCACGTTGCTCCAGTCTACTAGATCGGCAAATGCCTAACCCTGAGAGGGACAAGCCTTCCCATCAGCGAGGAATATTGGCCTGCCTGCCGCCTTCCTGCATGGCCAACGGGGAGGCATCATACCAAAGCTAAACTTATACATATCGTCAATTTACATTTGCCTACAATTGTTTCCATGTCCAACTCATTCAAATTAGAGATTTATAAAGGAATAGTGCATATATATATATATATATATATATAAAAGATAAACAAGAGTGAAAAGACTACAGAAGGCTTGTGTTACATGGTTAAAGTATATATTTAAATTATGTCACAAAAATGTTATAAAATTGTGGGTATATAAACATTGTATTTGGAGAAATAACCGGTTCCGTGTTGTTTTTTCAAATTTCTCTACTTCTATCGTAACATATCTTCGCTCCCGTGTGTAAAAAAGAGTTATATAAATATATATGGAGATCGAGAGACGATGTGGCTGCCACGTAGTTTCTGTTTACCTAATTCACTCTCAAGTCATCGGTCGAACAGGGCTGTAGTAGAATACACTTGTCAAAGTTGCCGCAGAGTGAGTCTGAACCGGAAACCCCGTGGTTGCGACGCAACCTTCTAAACCACACAACCATGATGCCTGCTACGGCACACAGCTACGCTCGACAAAATAATTTCGTAATTTATGTGCTTTTGTCCACACTTAAAAATAAAATGGATGTGACAGCTCATTCAGCATTGTGCACGCAGATGAGGTTTATGCTAATGGAATTGCCGTTCTCAGAGTGACACATCACAATGTCTGCAAATATGAAGCTGAGAAAGTTTTTCTTATCCCATGGTAGATGCCTTGTAATTATGTGTGCAAGTGAATGTGTCTATATGTATGCATACATACAAACATACATACATACATGTATGTATGTATATATATGTACGTATGTATATAGATAGATAATACATACATGTATGTATCTATATATATACTTATATATGCATCTATGCATCTATATATATATACTTATATCTACATACATACACACACATATATATATAGGTGAGAAAATTGGTATATATATAGAGAGAGAGAGAGAAAGAGAGAGAGACAGAGAAAGAGAGAGAGACAGAGAGGGAGAAGGAGAGAGAAAGAGAAGTAGAGAGAGAGAAGGAGACAAAGAGAGAGAGAGAGAGAGAGAGAGAGAGAGAGAGAGAAAGAGAGAGAGTTCAGTGTAAATTTAACTGTCTGCCTAAATGGAAAAGAGATCACAATATTCTGACCCAAAATCAAAGAATATGAACTCGATTATGGCTGGGGTATAACAGTTTGCTCCAGGTAGTCACCCTCACCTTCAACGACGGCTTCAAGGTGACTCCGGAATCTGGCGCCTACGTTTCTCACTGTATTCCTGGGAAGATGTTCGAACACCTTGTCAACCAGCATGGTGTTGCAGCCAGAGCGGTTGGTGTCTCTCAATCATGCCCCCCACATAGTAATCCATGGAATTACTATATCATTTGATAACCAGTAAATATAGCCAGGGCTGACGGTGCGCAATTATGCCGTCGAGATGTAGGCCCCGAAACGGCGCGCATTCTCTCCTGATAACCGCATACATTTGCTTGCTTCTGGTATGCGGAGCTCTCGAGTAGTAGCACTTGGGTGGCCATGTTGTTTCCAAAACATCCATGGGATTACTATGTGTGGGGCGGAGTAATAGTAGGCCAGAAATTGAGGTTGGGAAAATCATAGACATTCCCGTAGAAATTCTCTGACAACCACTTCTGACTCTTCCCGGAGGCATGGCAAGGAAGGGAAACCTACTGCCACTCATGTGGTCTTCCAGCAGCAATCCTCTCCGGCGAAAGATTGACCACAGTCTCCAGTAGCTTTACATAGTTGTCTGAACTGACCCTAACATCACGCTCAAAGATGTGGAGATGAATTCCGAGGTTCTGATACAGAACGTATTGTGGTTCACTTTCCATCGGACGTGGCTTCTTTCTTTCCGTTGCAGCTGTTCATGTCACGTCCCACAGCCGTTGCAGTATTCACAGAGCGCTGGACAGCAACCATGGTGTCGGCATTTTGATACCCGGTGCGAATCATCATGACACAGATGGACGGTTTATGAACGCCACGCCAAAACGCATGACTGCTTCCACATGAACTGCTTAGAATCCTCTCTCGAGCTGATCTGCCAAGCGTGTACACACTGCTGAGGAGAGCTCAAATCAAGTGGACAGGTCACTCAAATGTCTCCAACACGCCTCCCAAAGACACTGTGTTACAGGGAACTGGCGGAAGGCAAACCCATGCAAATAGGACAGATAAACTTCAAAGATACATGTAAAACCTTACGAGTTTTGAGATTAACCCCCGACACCTAAGAAACACAAGCGCAAACCCACAATGTCTGGCATAGACGCAGCATCTGAGGTGCCACCGCTTACGAACAGAACAGGATTGCAGGAGCACAGGGAAAACTCGAACCACGCCAGTCCGGAGACAACTTCCTGCTTTTATTCCCAACAGACCAGCAGTGTCCGACCTGTAACAGAGCCCTCTGAGCACGAATCGAACTGATTGGCCAAAACCGGGCACGCCATCGTCTTCTCCTATGTCATGTACTTGGTCATCGCTGACAACTTCAGACCAACTAGTGAGGTTTGCATTTACTAATGCATGTATGGGTCTTCATATGTATGTATGTATGTATGTATGTATTATATATGTATGTATGTATGTATATATGTATGTATGTATATATGTATGTATGTATGAATGTATGTATGTATGTATGTATGTATGTATATATGTATGTAGGCATGCATGTATACATTAATCTACGTATTTATGCATGCATGTATGTATGTGTGTGTGTATCTATATAACCATGTTCTTATGCATGTATATATATATATATATATATATATATATATATATATATATATATATATATATATATAATGCATGCTGTGTACAGACGAGTCTTATAAGGGGTTGGCTAACCGGGAAACTAAAGATGCAAGTGCGATTCACGATGCTAAACAGGTCCCAGAGATTGTCTAAGCTGTTTGAGGAGAGGCCTGACATTGTTCTCGGGTGGGAACAGGAAACAACGTGAGAACACATTGGAAAATTTCTCTTGAAGTCCCTGTGTAACAGCAATTATTTATGTGTGCAAAAGTGCGCAGGTATGTATGAATGTGTGTATATATTCACACATGTATGTATATGAGTAAGTATACATGGACATATATATATATATAGAAAACAAATATAGGAGAAATTGAAGTTGAAAATGCACTGAGAATAGTTAAAATATTGTTTTATTCAAATATTTAAATATTTGAAGCTTTAACCGGTTTCACAGTTTACACTGATTTTCAAAATGTTGAGAAATAGAGATATGATCCACAGAGGACCAGCTTTATTTTGAGGTATGATACATGTTCCTGTGTTGGTAATTATAGCTGTCCTAAACAAAATGGCATTACTTTTTGACTCACCCTCGTATATAGCATACTTTTCTTTGTATCACGAAATATCTATATGCATCCTTGTACATTTGTGTGTGTTTGTACGTGTGTGCGCGTATATATGTAAATATATAT
>NC_068984.1:7752628-7753666 GCF_001194135.2 Octopus bimaculoides
ATATATATATATATATATACATATATGTATGTATGCATGTATGTATGTATGTATATATGTATATATATATGTATATATGTATGTATGTATACATATATATTCATTTACTTATTTATTTATCACACAAAAACCCCATATATCAAAAGAGGTTCAAAATCTTTTCCGAGCCATAAGCCGATGTCTTGGATTCTTTGGCGCAAATATTCGCACCACTTTGGACGGGTTGCCGGGTGTTCGCAGGATTACTCATTCTCGCCAGCCGTGTGAGTTGGAGCTATGTGAAATTAATCGTTTTGCTCAAGGACACAACTCATTGGCCGGAGCAGTATTCGAAATTGCAAGCTTACGATGTAGTGTGCAACAACATAACCACTGAGCCACGCGCCTCCCTATATGGATACATACATACACTTCCATACACGCATATACACACACACACACATATATGTATATATATTTGCATGTATGTATATATGATATATGATGTGGATCAGGAACTGTGAACCCTAGAAAGGGCATTGCTGTCAAGGTATAACATTGCTGTTAACTGGGTATAACTTGAAGCTTGGTCAACTAGAGCAGGTTCACCTGGGTGAGAATTGGGCAAAGGGCTACTGACTATTTTCGAAAGACCCAAAACATGCAAGCAGTTCAAGAAACATCCCTAAAGATGTGCCCAGTTGCATCCCAGGACCCCCTTGTATGAAATATAGATACACGAGGAGGTGGTGAAAATTTCCTGCCTTTTGGTTAAAGAAAATAGAAGAGAATCAGTTAACTATGATTTTATCCAACGTATTTCCCTCTCAGGTACACACACTTATTGTCGCGACCCTTCAGTTTTTCTCAGCCCAGTAAAAGATGCTGCTCGGTTGGGCCTCAAGCGGGGCCTTTCTCGATATCCTCAATGCCAGGAACTATTCAGCAACCTGACGCTTATCTATCTATCTATCTATCTATCTATCTATCTCTCTCTCTCTCTCTCTATATATATATATATATATATATATGTGTGTGTGTGTGTGTGTGTGTGTGTAT
>NC_068984.1:7753706-7755206 GCF_001194135.2 Octopus bimaculoides
GATTGTGCCACCAAGGGCGGCCCTTCAGTTTGCCCTCCGGACCCCCACAAAAAACACACATTGCTTACAACAGACCCAAAAATGCCGCCCGGGTCGGACCGCCGCTATTCCCTTCCTCCCCTAACTACGCTAGTGTATGCATGTTTGTTATATATATATGTATGTATCTATGCATGCACCAGCGTAGCTAGATTGTGCCACCAAGGGCGGCCCTTCAGTTTGCCCTCCGGACCCCCACAAAAAACACACATTGCTTACAACAGACCCAAAAATGCCGCCCGGGTCGGACCGCCGCTATTCCCTTCCTCCCCTAACTACGCTAGTGTATGCATGTTTGTTATATATATATGTATGTGTGTGTGTGTGTGTAACCTTATATAAACATGCGTGTAACTATATATGGGTATCTATGTATAATATACATATGTGTTTGCTTATGCATATGCGTATAATGTGTGTGTGTGTATACACGTATGCGTGCATGATGGAAGTGTATTAAGCTAAACGTTTTACTTTCGTATAAACCCACATTCGTCCCATTGTATCCACATACATCGCATGCAATCACAATTTTATTACAACAATCGATTTAATTCGGCGCTTATAATCACAAACGCTGGACATCACAAGAAACGCCTGCTTACGTAACCCCCAACAGATATATAATTAACATCGTAAATATACATCCTTATACCTCACAACAAATATTTTCACATACAGACATGCAGTTCTACAAACAGGAAATTTCTCATAGAGCAATAAAATGCTTGTATAGTGGCGCCACCGTACGTTCATTGTATACAACTACGGTGAGAGAATGCAATAGTGATTCTTCATGTAAATTCAGGAAAATAGCTATACAAATATATTGTATACAGCTAGCATGTCTCACAAGTGTTTAGTTATTTGTCAGACTTATTCGTGGAGTAGATATATATAAGTATTTTCTATTAGAGGCAATTTCTTTGTCGGGTAACATTTTATAGACGTGAATGTTCATTACGAAAATGGAAAAGAAAACTTAGAAATAAAAAGAGAAAAACGCGCCTTATATATTTATGTTCGCCAGATTACGTATGAATGTGTGTTTGTATAATATGTATTGACGAATGTACGAATGCGTGTATGTATATGTAATTTCATATGTATGTATATGTGTGTGAATGTGTGTGAGTCTTGGATGTTTGTATATATGGGGTTGGTCTTTATATCATATATATGTATATATATAAATGCATGTATACATGTTTACTTATAGGTGTGTATGAGCGTGTTCATGTGTGTATAAATACATGTGTATAATGCATATATATATATATATATATATATATGTGCGTGTGTGTGTGTGTGTGTGTGTGTGTGCGTGCGTGTGTGTCTCTGTGTATGTATGCATGCATGTATGCATGTATACACAGAAACAAACATACATCCATACATCTATATAAAATATAATATTATATATATATATATATATATATATATATATATATATATATATAT
>NC_068984.1:7757805-7759983 GCF_001194135.2 Octopus bimaculoides
TGTGTGTGTGTGAATGTGCATGTATGTATGCACATATATATTTCTAATTAACTACCAGAATTTGTCGATGCCGTGGAACATCTAGTTGCGTCCCTTCGTGTTACGTGTTTAATCCTTACCGGTTCCACTTCTAACTTTCTCCTTCTAATGTCGACAATATAACAGCTGTGAAAACCGACCGAGGTTATTGCTGCTGCATCACAACAAAGAGATAAATCCTTATTACTAGAGTTATTTGAAAACAGTAAAATGCCAGATTCGGTGGAGCGCCATGGAAAAATGTGTCGGGGTTTTCGGGTCCCAAAAGGGTAACTAACTCATGTTTTCCTCCATCGTGTTGAGATCGATGGAGGTGTACCAGTGTTACACTGCGGGTCGTAGAAGTCACTGTACACTTCATTAATATAGCTTTGCTGTAATTATTGTGTAGTTGTTGTTGCTGTTGTAGTTCTTTTTGATGATGATGATGATGATGATGATGTGGTGGTGGTGGTGGTGGTGGTGATGATGAGGACGACGAGGAGGACGAGGAGGAGGCGGACGTGGACGAGGACGACGACAAGGACGACGACGACGATGTTATTATTATCATTATTATTATTATTGACTGTTAAAGCGAGCCGGTTGAATCGTTAGCACGCGCCGGTACAGGAGTCGAATTAATCTCTGGGATTGCTGGCCTTGTGCCAAAATGAGAAAGTGTTATCATTGACTGTTAAGCAAAAATGTGTTACATTTTTTGCAGCAATGTCCTTAATACCAGATCACAACGAGTTTTTCTTGGATATAGAGACTTTTTTTTTCAAATAATCATTACTTTAAGTAATAGAACAGATTTTTTGTACTAAACCAATTCTCGCAGTTAAACCGGCTTCAGTAAAGATACTACTAAGTCTATTGATAACTGTCTCCTGGGCGCCTGGACTTTGACAGACCGAAACTCTACACGGTCTTTGCATTTCCCTAACTAAGCCTTGGTATTTTCCTATTTTCTCCTGTTATCAAAAACCACTAAATTTACGCCAAACACAGACACATCCGTAATATTGCACCTTTTTGATATCCCGTCCAGAATGATAATATCTGGTCGTTTTGCTTGAATCTGATGGTCAGGCTGTACAGTAGCTTATTCTGTATCAGGAGGATTCCATCAGTCAAGTCCTCACATACTTAATAGACTACGTATACGCTTAGTGCATTTCACCCTAATTTTCCATTTCTTTCGCTTCGTCCTTTATCTAAATCCCCATCCCCACACAATTATCTGTCCTTGTAATGTTACCCTCCTCAATGCCCAAGTGACTAATAACAGAAACATTTATCATTATTATTATTATTATTATTATGGTTTTGGCTCAGGCTCGGTCTCATTCCTGGTAGGATTTCTGTGGATAGCGGGTTACTGCCTGCAACCTTAAATATCCACAATTTTTCAGCAGTCTTTCGAGTGCTTAGAACCATCCTGACATTCATTATTATCATTATTATTATCATTGTGGTTGTTGTCATCATCATCATCATTATTATTAAGGCAGCGAGCTGGCAGAATCGTTAGCAGGCTGGGCGAAATGTTTAGCAGTATTTCGCCCGACGCTACGTTCCGAGTTCAAATTCCGCCGAGGTCGACTTTCAGGCTCGGTAAATTAAGTACCAGATGATGAACAATGGGCTCGATGTAACTGACACAACCCCTCCCCTAAAATGGTTGCCCTTGGGGCAAAATTTGAAATCACCATTATTATTTTTATTATTATACCTTCGTAACACAGTGTTGGTAAAACTGCACCCCGGAGTCTTTAGTCATCTGTCAAGTCACAACAAGGACTTCAGACAGATAATACTTTCCTTAAGATGTGCGCTGTGCCCAATAAGGCTGCTTTTTGCAAGACATCAATCTTGCATGGGATTTCCAGTTGCCTTAAGAAATCTTGAAGGTTGCTTATTATTATTATTATTATTATTATTATTATTATTATTATTATTATTATTATTATTATTATTATTATTATTATTATCATCATTATTATTATTATTATTTATTGTCTTTGCACAATAAATAATAATAACGTTGGTGATGTACTACGGTGTCAGCTGTTCACTACCAGTGAACTAAGGTAACACCCCTTATTTTTCGAGCACCTTCCGGAGTATTCGAGCGGCTCCAAGCAGTGTTGTTTT
>NC_068984.1:7759993-7760832 GCF_001194135.2 Octopus bimaculoides
CTTATTTTTCGAGCACCTTCCGGAGTATTCGAGCGGCTCCAAGCAGTGTTGTTTTCTGCAAGTGTTCCACCCTTATTGCAGCCCCTATTTGTTCCATGTACTTCTCAAGGATTTTTGAATTTTACTTCTTGGAACTCTCGATTTCACTTGCTCCGGCTAATTCTGTAAAAGCAGACAACCTGTTGTCAAGGGTCACCCACGATATTTAACATCCGAATGCCGATCTCAAGATCCTCACTGCTCCCAATCCAATGAAGTAGTTTTCTATGAAATTGCCGACTCACCGCTGGCAAGATCGTTAGCACACAATGCATGCCGGCATTTCGTCCCTGCTTACGTTCTGAGTTCAAATTGCGCCGAGGTCGACTTTGCCTTTCATCTTTTAAGGATCGATAAAATAAGTAGCAATTGAGTACTGGGGTCCATGTAATCGACCAGCCCCCTTCCCCAATTCTCTAGACCTTGTGCCTATAGTAGAAGGGATTCTTCTTCTTCTTCTTCTTCTTATTATTATTATTATTATTATTATTATTATTATAGACGCCGCACAGTATGCAATATCGTGAGGTTGTTCATTGAGAATATTGTATCGACCGAGGGTTTGTACTCTTTATCAAGTCACAACAGGGACCTCAGACAGACAGTACTTTACGCAATATACGTGCAGTTTCCAATTAATGCCGACTTTTGCAATACATCTAGATTGTAGGGTATTTCTAAGATTTATTATCATCATTATTATTATTATTATTATTATTATTATTATTATTATTATTATTGCCTTTGCACAGCTTCTGATGCTGGAGATTGCTACGGTGTCAGCTGTTCACTACCAGTGA
>NC_068984.1:7760842-7764635 GCF_001194135.2 Octopus bimaculoides
ATTATTATTATTATTATTATTATTATTATAGACGCCGCACAGTATGCAATATCGTGAGGTTGTTCATTGAGAATATTGTATCGACCGAGGGTTTGTACTCTTTATCAAGTCACAACAGGGACCTCAGACAGACAGTACTTTACGCAATATACGTGCAGTTTCCAATTAATGCCGACTTTTGCAATACATCTAGATTGTAGGGTATTTCTAAGATTTATTATCATCATTATTATTATTATTATTATTATTATTATTATTATTATTATTATTGCCTTTGCACAGCTTCTGATGCTGGAGATTGCTACGGTGTCAGCTGTTCACTACCAGTGAACTAAGGTAACACCCCTTATTTTTCGAGCACCTTCTGGAGTATTCGAGCAGTTCCAAGCAGTGCTGTTTTCTGCAAGTGCTCCACCCTTATTGCAACCCCTATTTGTTCCATGTATTTCTCAATATTTTTGTGGTATAATCACAGAAAACATGGAGCAGTTTTTCCGTTTCTTTACATCCTCAGTTCAAACTCCAATGATATTAACTTTATCTTTCATCTTTTTTTAAGGGTGATAAAAATATACACTACTCCTATACCGGATTCAGATAATCCATCCTCTCAAAATTGTTTGTCTTATGCATAAATCAGAAAGAATTAGAGAACATAATGGCGATGGATTTGCACAAACGTTTCAGAATCCAAAATAAATACCTTGCAATATTTGTTCTGCCAGGACTTGATAATTTGTTGTGTAATAGCTTGAATAATTATCTAATTACACTCGCTAACTTTAAAATTTCCCTTGATGTTAAAATAAAATTTTGATCTTATTATTTCAGTACTCTTATGACGGTATATAAATACCAGTCATATATTGGTGTCGATATAGCTGACTGCACTCCCTTCCTACATAAATATATTGAAACCTCGTCCCAATCTTAGAAACCATAGTTATTATTAGTAATCGGCGTTTTGAGCTCAAATTCCGCCGTGGTCTACTTTGTTTTTTATCATTTCGGGGATTGATCATATAAGTACCAGTCAAGTACTGAGGTCGATGCAATCGACTTCCTCCTCCCCTTAGAAATTGCTGGCCCTGTGCCAGAATTTGAAGCCATTATTAATTATTATTAAGCCAGCAAGCTGGCAGAATCATTAGCACGCCGAGCAAAATGCTTAGCGGCATTTCGTCTGTCTTTACGTTCTGAGTTCAAACCCCACCGGGATCGACTTTGCTTTTTATTCTTTCGGGGTCGATAAAATAAATACCAGTTGACTTACCCCCGTCTCCTAAACCGAAATTGCTGGCCTTGTATCAAAATTTGAAACCGTAGATTGATCGATATGCGATAAACTAAACACCTCTTTAATTCTGAAAATGCCAACGTTATATTGCTTTTGGTAAAACTTCATTACTCTTAGCACTAAGTTCTTTAAATATTCTTCCCATTTTCTCATAATTTCTTTTATGTATTTTTTTTTCTCTTCGTATTCAGTCCAGCATTACCGGTCATTCCCTCTGGTGGTGGTGGTCGTCGTCGTGGTGGGGGATATTGATAAACACCTTCCGTACACACTGAGATCGATGATTCAATCAACAATTCTCTTTCTCTGCTAAATGTGTGGCCTGATGCCAGTTTTACCAATTTATTGTTTTACATATCATTAGAGTCGGGCCAAAATTATTAAGGAATATATTTTACAACATGGATAACAAACGTTCTACTTTGCCGACAGAAATTCCTAACTTGAAAAAAATTCTCTGAGTAATCAGTCATACGTTTGCGACAGCGGTCTTATTTATATTGTTGTTGTTGTTGTTTTGGTTCTTCCATACAAGCCTGCCAAGTCCACCTTGTTTAAGAATCTGTGATTCAAAGTATGTGAAATGTGACTGTCACATGTAATTTGGGACTGAATTATACACTGAGTGTCTTCTCAATTTTTAGTAGTATTTGTTGAAGATGCGGTTTCTACTTTTAGCGGGGCCCTTTCTTATGTTGCCCGCCCCATACCGGTATTCTCTGAAGATAAACATTTTACAACACTACAATGATCAGTCTGAAAAAAGTTCCGTGATGATGATGATGATGATGATGATGATGATGATGGCGATGATGATGATGATGAGGAGGAGGAGGAGGAGGAGGAGAAGGAGGACGACGACGACGACGACGACGACGAAGGGTGATTAAGACGACGGCGATGATGACAAGTGGCCCAGTCGGTGTGAGAGTGCTGGAATTTATTTTTAGAGACACACATGCTGTCTAGGATCTAAAACCATATTTTCGCACTGATTTCACGCCAAACACTTTTAATTCTTGGAATCACATGGTACATCTTGCAACACTGGTCAGCCATTCCCCCCTTTTTTTGGTGGGTGGGGGGGCATTGCCTGATATGTCCTTATTGGTGTTCTTTCTCCTTTTCATTGATGTAAACCCAACACTTTTTTGTTTGTTGCAAATCGTCCTTTCATGTTGCTCTAAATGTCTTGAGCACCATATCATCATCATCATCACCATCATCATCATCATTATCATCATCATTATTATTATTATCATTATTATTATTATTATCATTATTATTATTATTATCCTTATTATTAAGTCGGCGAGATGGCAGAAACGTTAGCTCGCCGGGAAATGCTTAGCAGTATTTCGTCTGTCGCTTCGTTCTGAGTTCAAATTCCGCCGAGGTCGACTTTGCCTTTTACTATTTCGGGGTCGATAAAATAATTACCAGTGAAACACTGAGGGAGGGAGGTCGATGTAATCGACTTAGACCTTCCCTCAAACCCAAATGGCTGCCTTTGTGGCAAACTTTCACAGACTCGTTAGTACACCGGGCAAAATGCTTAACGGTATTTCTTCCGGCTTTAAATTCTGAGTTCGAATTCCGCCAAGGTTGACTATGCCTTTCTTTTTTTTTTTTTTAATGGTGGAGTCGATGAAAACTCACGAGTTGATCACTGGGATCGCTGTAATCGACTTACCATTCGCCAAAAGTTTCAGGTTTTTATCTATAGTAGAAAGTCTTATTAAGAGGCGGTGAGCTGGCAGAAACGTTAGCACGCCGGGTGAAATGCCTATCGGTATTCCACCTGTCCTTATGTTCTGAGTTCATATTCCACCGAGGTCGACTTTGCCAATCATCCTTTCTGGGTCGATAAATTAAGGACTAGAGAAAAACTGGGCTCGATGTAATTGACTAGTCCCCTTCACTAAAATTTCAGGTCTTGTGCTTATAGTAAGAAAGGATTATTATTATCATTATTATTATTATTATTGAGTTCAAATTCCGCCGGGGGTCGACTTTGCCTTTCATCCTTTCGGGGTCGATTAAATAAGTACCAGTTACACTCTGGGGTTGAGATAATCGACTTAATCCCATTCCCCAAATTTCAGACTTTTGCTTCCACTAGAAAGAATCATTATTACCACCATCATCATCATTATTATTATTGTTTTTATTATTATTTGCCGAATTGTTAGAGTACCGGACAAAATGTTTAGCGGCGTTCTCGTCGACTCTTCACCTTCCGAGTTCAAATGCCGCCGAGGTAGACATTCCCATTCATTCTTTCGGTTTTTGATAAAAAAAAAAAAATAAGAACCAGTCGAACAACTGGAATCGAAAGTATCAACTAAAGTCCGACTTTCGGATTTACTACCGCTGGGTCCTTATTAGAAGGAACTATTATTGTGACGATATTGGGTCCGCGTTTGTGGTACAGGCGTACGCATATTACACTAGAAATGCCAATGAAGCGAACAATATTAAATATTTTCTATTTTC
>NC_068984.1:7768878-7778452 GCF_001194135.2 Octopus bimaculoides
ATATGTATGTATATATGTGCATGTATGAATGCATATATGTGTGTATATGTATATATATATATATGTGTGTGTGTGCGTGTGTGTGTGTGTGTATGTATGTATGTATGTATGTGTGTGTGTATGTATATACATGCATGATTGTGTTTGTGGGAATTTACGTTTGTAATTATGTGAATATTGTTGTGTACTGTGCGCTTATATTTGTTTATTTGCCAACACATACGCACACACACACACAACACACACACACACACACACACACACACAACACACACACACACACACACACACACAACACACACACACACATGCGCGCTTGTTGTTGTTTTTTTTTCTTAATATATTTTTTTTTCAATTCTTTTGCAGTTTTGTGAATGATGCTAATGCTGTTTAACTCCAGCTCACACTTGTTTCAGCCAACCTATAATGAAAACTCTCCAGCCATGACCAACACGCATTTGGTCACACATCTACGACTTATTCTTTTACTCGTGTCAGTCATTTGACTGCGGCCATGCTGGAACACCGCTTTTAGTCGAACAAATCGACTCCAGGACTTATTCTTTGTAAGCCTAGTACTTATTCTATCGGTCATATTTTTCTGAACCGCTAGGTTACGGGGACGTAAACACACAATCATCGGTAGTCAGTCGATGGTGGGGGGGGGAGGTCAAACTCAGACACACAGACACACACATATATATATATATATATATGTATGTATGTATATATACGACGGGCTTCCTTCAGTTTCCCTCTACCAAATCCACTCACAAGTCTTTGCTCGGCCCGAGTTTACAGTGGAAGACACTTGCCCAAGGTGCCACGCAGTGGGACTGAACCTAGAAACATGTGGTTGGTAAGCAAGCTACTTACCACACAGCCACTCCTGCACTTGTCTACTACTTACCACAAAATCTTCCGTATTCTACTTTTCTTAAAGGTATTCTAAGAGTGTGAATTGTGGGACACTTGGCTGCTACTTTCAACATGTCGATCCACAATGCTGAGGCTTCCGAATTGGCTGGTGTTCGGACCGTGTGCAGAACTACAGAGCCAAAGTGAAATGAGAAAAAAATACAACCATTGATGGCATTTTATTTTACCCTGTGATGGCGCCTGGATCAGTGGTTAAGGCATTCGGCTCACCATCGTAAGTATGCGAGTTCGATTATAGGCAGTGCGTTATATCCTTGAGCATTTATTTCACGTTATCTCAGTCCACTCAGCTGTCAAAAGTAATTAGTACCTGTAATTCAATCGTTCAGCCATGTCACATTCAGTGCCACGCTGAATCTCCCTGAAAACTATGTTAACTGTACTCGTGTGTCTGCGGAGTACACAGCCACATGTACGCGGGTTTCACGAGCAGGCTCTTCCGTTGATCGAATCACCTAGAACGCTCGTCGTCGTAAGCGACGGAGTGCCAGTTTGTTTTGCCCTGATATGTCAGCACAACTACATTGTTTGAGGAATGTCAACATAAATGGCGGTGCCCCAGCATGGCCACGGCTCGTAAACTGAAACTAGATGAAATAAATAAATATATATATATATATTTATATATCAATGACGAATAAGTATCGATAAAGCAATGCATAATTTAATTCAGTTGTGTGTTGCGTGTTTCTGTGTGCCTGCGCGCGCGCGCGTGTGTGTGTATGCATGATTACTCGAGTGAGCGCGTGTGAGCGTATTTACATGTATATGCATGTAGGTATATGCATATACATGTGTGAATGTATGTATGTATATGTGTTTGTGCGCGTGTACATGTATGTATGTATATATATATATATATATATATATATATATATATATATATATATATATGTGTGTGTGTGTGTGTGTGTGTAAATGCATGAATATATATATATATATAGAGAGAGAGAGAGAGAGTAAGATAAAGAGAGAGTGAGAGAAAGAGAGTGAGAGAAAGAGAGAGAGATGTGTGGGTGTATGATGTGTGCATGTATGTATGTATGTATGTTTGTACTTATATGGAATATATATATACGAATGTATGTATATATGTCTGTATATATATATGTGTGTGTGTGTGTGTGTGTGTGTGCGCGCGTGTATATGCTTGTATGTATTTATATGAATATATATACGAATGTACGTATATATGTATAAAGGCGCCGATGTTGGTTTGTTTACGTCCCATAACTTAGCGGTTAGGCAAAAGAAACAAATAGAAAAAGTACTAAGCTTACAAAAAATAAGTCCTTGGATCGCTTTGTTCGACCAAAGGTGGTGCTCCAGCATGGCCGCAGCCAAATGATTGAAACAAGTAAAAGAGTAAAAGAGTATATATGTATATTTATATATATGCGCGTGTGTATGTGCGTGTGTGTATGTGTGTATATATATTTTTTTTCATGTGCGTCTATGTGTGTATATACACATCCATATATGCATACGTGTATGAACATGTGCGCATGAATGTATATACATACTATACACACATACGTACATGCATACGCATATATTGGCGCGTGCATAATTAAGTAGTAAATAGCTTGCTTCCCCGCCGCATGGTTTCGGTTTGTGTCCCATTGCGGGGTACATCGGGCGAAGTGCCATTTACTAGAACCTCAGCCGACCAAAGCTTTGTTAATATATTATGGAGACATAAAATGAAAGGCGGCGACCTAGCAGAAATGTTAGCACGCCGGGCGAAATGTTGAGCGGTATTTCGTCTGTCTTTACGTTCTGAGCTCAAATTCCGCCGAGGTCGACTTTGCCTTTCATCCTTTCGGGGTCGGTTAAATAAGTACCAGTTGCGCACTGGGGAACGATGTAATCGACTTAATCCGTTTGTCTGTCCTTGTTTGTCCCCACTATGTGTGGCCCTTTGTGGGCAGTAAAGAAATGAGAAAATGAAAGAAGCCCGTCGTATTTGTGTGGGTGGGTAGGCCTTTTGTGCCTGTGTTTGACACCCATTCCTTCTTGACAACAGGTTTTGGTGTTTTCACATCACCGTAACCTAGCAGTTTGACGAAAGACCGTTAAAACAAAAAAAACATGCTTCAAGAAAAATTAATGAGTCCTGATGTCGATTCGTTTGCCTAAAATTCTTCAAGGCAGTGTTCCGGCATGGCCGCAGTCTCATGACTAAAACAAACAAGAGATGACAGATGCATGTATGTATGCCATTATTCAGTTCTAATTTGTTTGTTTGTTTGTTTGTTTGTTTGCTAATGGACAAGATATCTGAAGAAATTGCTGGATGGATTCTGATGAAACTTTCAGGGATGTTCGGCCTTGAAACTGGCACGAACTGATTAGATTTTGGGATCGATCTGGTACCGGGCAAAGATTCTGGATTATTTTTTCCGTTAGAGCAGTCGAGTTTATTTCAGATATTTTCATTTTAAAAATCATCTCTAGCTAATCGTCGAGAGGACGTTGGAATTGCTTTGGCGGAGGTTTGCTCTTGTTTTTCATTGTGCTGGTGCTGCTCATTTATAATTTAGTGTCTCCCCAAAGATAGAAAGAGTTGATTATGTGTCCAAGTATTCTTTCAAAATATGACTCACATTCTGCCAGAATACGCGACAAGGTGCACCAAACAAATGAATGGGTGTTTCAAATTGGTAACAGACGACAACACCTGAACATTGTGAAAAAACAAAACTCATCTAGTATGGCCATATTCAAAGAAGTATACGTTTGGAAAACATTATCATGGAAGGAAGGGCAGAGTGCAATAGATGAAGTGGCAGGCAAAGAATGTAGTCGATGGACAATATCGAGAGTTGGCTGGAAAAGAGCGGCAGGGTAACTGAAAACTCGCACGTAATCGAGAAGGCTTCCGTTGTAATGTCATCAATGTCCTGCAGGCGTACGAGACACGACGACATCGATGAATGCACAACTTCGGCATCGGTAACACTCAGCACTGTCGCTATGGCCTCACAATTGAATCTATTGCTATCATATATTAATCTTTATCTGTCTGTTTCCATTTTAGTCAAGATGGCTTCTTTGCCATCTCTCAGCTGTCTTCCACATTACACATGTAATACTGAAATCCTAATCTTACTACTTTAGTCAAGCGTCCCCCTCTCAATACGACTAACATCTCTTATAAAAATCTCTTGCCTGTCTTCGTTTTTCGGCTCAAAAGCATGTCTCACGCCCCTTTTGCTTCCTGTCAAACCAACTGGTTGAGCTACATGAACAATGGCTTCTAACAAACTCCGTAACTTTGTATAACAGCTGTTTTCCAACTTTAAGCTCTTGCACAAATCATATTAAAGGTAACTGGAGTTTTGCCGTAGCACTTTACGACCCAATAACTGTGAAATGTTGTTTGGCACTCCGTCGGTTACGACGATGAGGGTTCCAGTTGATCCGATCAACGAAACAGCCTGCTCGTGAAATTAACTTGCAAGTGGCTGAGCACTCCACAGACACGTGTACCCTTAACGTATTTCTCAGGGATATTCAGCGTGACACAGTGTGATAAGGCTGACCCTTTGAAAAACAGGCACAACAGAAACAGGAAGTAAGTGTTTGAGAAAGTTGTGGTGAAAGAGTACAGCAGGATTCGCCACCATCCCCTGCTGGAGCCCCGTGGAGCTTTAGGTGTTTTCGCTCAATAAACACTCACAACGCCCGGTCTGGGAATCGAAACCGCGATCCTATGACCGCGAGTCCGCTGCCCTAACCACTGGGTCATTGCGCCTCCACACTGTGAAATGTAATGCTAGACTAAGCCACTCTCGAAAAGGCTTGTCAGCGCAGTTGTCAATTTCTCTCCATTTCCTTAATGGTATTTCTTCTGTTAGGAATGGTTATATGAGTTTCAACAGCAAAGGCCATGATAGAACGACACCTTAAATTCTACAAACCTCAATTACTGATGACAGTTAATCCTTCGCTCGTCATATCAGTCTCAATAATCCCTGTTGACGTTATTCAAGGATATTATACCGATGCAACTAAAGGCTTTTCTAATATATGAATCTGAATTCAGTTCAACTAAACAGAGACATATATGCATATATACATACGCATATGTACATACATCTATACGTATATAATGATGCAACGACTGTTTGTGTATAAAGCTTGAAACACGTGCACCACGGAATCCTTTGTGTTCTGTTTTAATTTTACTTTTTTAATTTATTCTTTCACCTCGGCCACTATCTGGCATATACAGGTATTTACAATTATCAAGTATTACCTCTAAAATTTGCTTTATATACATATATGTGTGTGTGTGTGTGTGTGTGTGTGTGTGTGTGTGTGTGTGTGCGTGCGTGTGTGTGTGTGTGTGTGTGTGTATGTGTGTGTGTGTGGGCACAGGACATCACGAAACGTGTACAGCAAAAAATACGAAGCACGAGTAGATGGAACATGAACTATTCTTTGGAACAACGAAAGACACATTTGGAAAACAAAACAAACAACATAAAGAACGACCCTTCATCAGTTGTTGGCTGTTTTTTTTTCTTTTTCCAGTCTCGTATTTCGAGCATACACACAAAGAGATATACACGTAGTGCCTTTGAAAGCAGCGTGTTAGTCGGCAAATCGATTCATCAATAAGGTTTCCTCGTCCGTACTTAGGTCAGAACTCCCTTTGGGACAGGCATCAATACACAACATCTCGTATCCTTGGCTTAGAAATACTGAGATTTGGTCTCGCTCAAATACATTGATTTAACAATTATTGTTGGCTTTAGCAACAACACAAACGACATTTGGTGGTAGTAGTAGTAGTAGTAGTAGTAGTAGTAGTAGTTGTAGTAGTAGTAGTAGTAGTAGTAGTAGTAGTAGTGGTGGTGGTGGTGGTAGTAGTAGCAGCAGTAGTAATACTAATTATTGTTATGGCTGATTTTTTCTTTTACTTCCTCCTGCTGCCCTCTTATCGTTACAACAGCATGTGGTTTGTTGTTTGTTATTTTCATTGTTATTGCTACTTCTGCTGCTGCTACTACTGCTGCTACTACTGCTGCTACTTCTGCTACTGCTACTGCTTCTGCTATTGCTGCTGCTGCTGCTAATTATGATGATAATACTGTTAATCTGCTTTTAATGGTGGCAACAGGGCTTGAGCACTAGTGTATCCCGAGTATTAATGTTGTCGCTGCAGCTGCTGCTGCTGGTGGTGGTGGTGATGGTGGTGGTGGTGGTGGTGTTAGTGGTGGTAGTGGCGTTAGTGGAGGTGGTGGTGGTGGTGGTGGTGGCGATGGCGGAGTATTCGACGGGGGTGGGCAGAGTACAATGGTGGAGGGGAATAAGTGCTCCGGTTGTACATATATATTTATTACAGGGTCCATAATATAAAATGCTGGCGTTTTTATGTCTGCCGCCAGCAATTAACCGAATTACATCAAACACCACGTGTTTGCGTCTCTCTCTCTCTACGTGGAGAATTTACAACAAACGCAAACCTTCGTGAGTATCAACAACCTCATTATGTTTAAAACTTTGTTTCGGGATGCCAATCACTAAAGTTAGTCGTGTTCGTCATGTTCTTGAGCAAATTACATCCTTTCACGTTGATCCCGGCCATTCCAACTGTAAATGAGATTCTACGCGATGGGCTGGCGTCCTGTTCAGGTGGGTTGTTGTGATTTCGGTCCCTTATTGAAAGCCAAGTAACCGGCCCTATGAATCCTATCGACGATGTTTTTTATAAACACAGAATATAACGTTAGGCAAGACTAAGAAATCGAAGGTTTACTGTAGTTGTGAAGTTTTGATCCGCTGGTCTTCAGTTGTTGAATTTCTTTCTAATTATAACACAAGGCCAGTAATATTTAGAGTAGAGACATTTCGATTACATCGACTCTTGTACTTCACTGGTACTTTATTTTATCGACATCGAAAAGATGCAGGTCAAAGTCGGCCTCTGTGGTATTTGAGCTCTAAATATAAAGTTCGAAGAAATGCCGCAAAGAATTTTATCCGAAACGCTAACTACCCTGCCTGCTGGCTACCTTCTTCAGTTATTGAATTAGTATCAGTAAATTCTGAGAGCTGGTTTCTTCCTTTTATTTTTAATTATGTTTAAACATATATACATAAGCATAATGGCTGAAAATCGATTTTGAATCTTGCCATCCCTGGAGAGTTCTCTTAAATATTAGCGCCGAGTTGTGTTTTTAAAGTCCTGTTAAGGACTGACCATCTTTTGCAAAGATGTGGCAACGATGACCACCTCTTGCAGCATATATTCAGAGATCTTACCACCCACACTGACACATGCCTACATACCAACATGGAAGGTAATTGACTCCGAGAAGACAACGTATTATAATTGATCGAAAATATAAGCAATATAATTCGAAGAGTGTCTGGTTTCCAAATGTAACAGGTGAAAAGAAACGGACATATTTAATATGGCGAACACAACGACTAAAGTATTCTATTCAGAAATCTCTCTGATATCGCTGCTTTACCTCTGAATTTAGATTCGAGCAATTTCGCTAATGAATTTGTTATATGCAATACAACGCTACTATTCTCTGTCTCCATTTGAGATTGCGACGTCTTTCTTTTGCTGTCATTAAATTCGCTAACGGTAACTAAACGGTCAGTGGTGAGTGTCATGTCCAGAATATATCATTATACAATACAAATTCTTCTGCACAAAATTAGGTCTCTTCAACAGAAATACCATTCGTTTATCGCAATTAATCGGTATGCAAGGTAATAAAGACAATTTTAGCTGACATATTGATTTTGCATTGAATCGACAAAGAGCATGAATTACAAGAAAGAAATATATTGACCCCAGTATATTATTGATTTCTGTGGGTCTTACACAATACACAGAATACAATGACCCCTTATTTCAGACTAAATCAAACGGAAACTGTAAATGCGATGGTATTTTTAGGGGCATCAGCTTTATAAGTTGAACGACCTGGTTACTAAAAAATACTTGGTACTGGCATTCCAAAATCCACCTGCAACATATTCTCCACTTGCATTAGTTTAACGCTCGAGAAGTGACAAAGTCTTTAACGTTTTGAGCCTAGGCTCTTCCACAGAAAGGAACACAGAAAGACAACGTTTGTTGTCTACACTACCTGTCTTCGTCTTTTGTTTTTTGTTTTTTTTTTGCAAATTCTTCCTATATATTACACGCTCACGTGGTCGCACCACTTGGTCCTGTCTTCTTTCATTACCCAACGAACTTTTATACCTTCTACGCCGAACTAGTCTACCTGGATTCTCTACCTGGACGTTCTACTCTCGTACTCTTCAGCTGCACCTCTCCTGCACATGGATTACACTGGACTCCTAATATATATATATTATATATATATATTACTTTTCTTTTACTTGTTTCAGTCATTTCATTGCGACCATGCTGGGGCACCGCTTTTAGTCCAGCAAATCGACCACAGGACTTATTCTATCGGTCTCTTTTTTGAGATCAATGACTTTTCGTCACTGGAAAAAGTATATATATACATATATTTGCGATGGGAACCACTTCACATGGCCAACCGGTTTTTACGTTCTGAACTCAAATTCTGCCGAGTACTGGAGTCGATGCAATCGATTTTCCTCCTTCCCCGAATTTACTGGCCTTGTGCCAAAATTTGAAACCATTACTATTCTTTTCTGCTCTAGACACAAAGCCCGAAATTTGGGGGGAGGGGACCAGTCGATTAGATCGACTCCAGTATGCAACTGGTACTTAATTTATCAACCCCGATAGGATGAAAGTCAAAGTCGACCTCGGCGGAATTTGAACTCAGAATGTAAAGACAGACGAAATACCACTAAGTATTTCGCCCGGCGTGCTACCGTTTCTTATTTCATTATTGCCCACAAGGGGCTAAACATAGAGGGGACAAACAAGGACAGACAAAGGGATTAAGTCGATTACATCGACTCCAGTGCCTAACTGGTACTTAATTTATCGAACCCCAAAGGATGTAAGGCAAAGTCGACCTCGGCGGAATTTGAGCCCCGGACATAACAGCAGACAAAATACCGCTAAGCATTTCGCCCGCGTGCTAACGACTCTGCCATCTCGCCGCCTTTGAAACCATTATTATTATCGTTGTAGCGCTGGTTGCTTTTCCTTCTATTGTGTCTGCTTCAGCAGCCAGCGAAGCTGAAACGGCTATAAATATAAGCAGGCCTTTATAGAATACATACACCTATTATCTCATTCTTTGCATTTATCTCGTTTTTAATTATTCATATGTAATATTCCATTTTCCGTTGTACTTTTCTGTACAGTTCATTGATTTCTAAGTACTTTTAAGGCTGTCTTCGTTCTAAATTCTCTTATCTTTTTCTTCTTTTTTTTTCACCTGTCTTATCTATTATCTTAATAGTGCTGTTAATTTATTTTCCGGATTTCAAGGTTGCCTTGGCACATTTCTTCTAATCCGAGACTCCCGTAATCTCAACTAGTAAATGTGCGTTTCCCTGTTGCCGTGATCCCTGTTGCTTCTTCCTTACGAATTCAATTTTAGGGTCGTCCATTTGCAGAAGAAGTCCTCCTATTGATTTCTGAAGCCGACACCTGTTGCTTGTCTGTCTTTTTCTTCTAATTTCTACTACTATTATTATCATCATCATCATC
>NC_068984.1:7778538-7780554 GCF_001194135.2 Octopus bimaculoides
GGAGGGGGGGAGGAAGAGGAAGAGCAGCAGCAGTAGTGGTAGTAGCAGCAGCAGCAGTTGTAATAGTAATAGTAGCAGCAGCAGCAGCAGCAGCAGTAGTAGTAGTAGTAGTAGTAGTAGTAGTAGTAGTAGTATTTTCTTTTGACTCAAGTTCGCTTTCATTGTTGGTACGGATTTATGTGGATAGCAGTTACTACCTGTAACCTTACGTATCCACAAGTTTTCAGCTGTCTTTCAAGTGCTTAGAACCCTCCTGATAATTCTTGATCTCCTTAAGAGACAAACCTTCTGTAGGATCTCTACCGGTCATTCTATTTCCATCTTCTTCAACCATTTTATCTATACCTTGGTTTACTGTTCCCAGCGCACTAATTATTATAGGCGCGACCTTTACAGTTCGCATGCTCCAAATTCTAACTACTTCAAATTTTAAAGAGTTGTGTTTTCTTTGTTTTTCTTCCTCTTTCTTTTCGATCCTGGAAACAAATGGGTATGATGGGTCAATAAGTAAGCAACTTCGCTTTTCTTTACATATGATTGTAATATCTGATCTATTGCTTTGTAACTTCTTGTCCGTTTGAAGTAGAAAGTCCCACAAAATCGTACATTTCTTCGAATCTTTTCCTCTTTCGACTCCATGATAGTACCATCTGTTTCTAGCTTCAAATCTCCATCTCTAGCAAATTTTCCAATGTAAAACATTTATAAATTGGTCGTGCTTCCATTTCTTGTATTCTTCTTGTGCCAACTTGCGGAATTCTGTCACAATGTGTGTTACTGTCTCGTTCCAAGTTCCACAGGTTCTACATTTTTCTGATACATTCTCTTCATATGTATTTTTTCTTAAGTTGTTTGTTTTTATTCCTTGATCTTGGGCTGCTACAATTAGGCTCTGTTTCTTTTTTCAAGCCCAGGGTTTTGTTCCCCATACGTCTTCAGTAGCTGTCCAAATTTGGCCATGCAAAGTATTATTATTTTTACTGATGTTATTATTACTATTATTATTATCATTATTATTATTATTATTATTATTATTATTATTATTATTATTATTATTATTACTCAGTAGTCTTATTTATTTTCATTACGTTCTTTCACTGCACTACCGAGTCTAGCTCCGTGTGACTTGAAGAACGTGTGCGGTACCTAGCAGTGCTATTTTCTGTATGTTATATACATTTTTAAAGTCCTGGTGTTTTGGTTACGTAATTCTCTGAATGTTTTTTTTTATCATACATAATGCACCTTACTATGATAGGAATTGTTTCTGTTTTTAGGCTCCACATTCGAGTTACCTCTATTTCCAGAGTTTAATAGTTTCTCCGCTTCCTTTAGAGATACATTTTCATCTGTTGGTATTAATACAAAGATCAGAAGGTATTTTTTTCCTCATTGATCCCTAACATCTATGTCCGGTGTATTAGCCTTGATTCTTCTATCTGTGTGTATTGGCATATAGCAGAGTATGATTGCTTTGTCATTTTTTGTGATCTTTTCTTAAAACAGAAGACATGATAAGATGCGAAGGTGATCTGTCGGTTATTTCAAGTAAGGTGAATAAACGTGGCTCCTTCATCGGATCGTATATAGGTAAATTGTTTTAACTTTCACACACACACACACACACACACACACACACACACACACGCACACACAAGGAAATATTGTAGACGCAGCAAAGGCAGTTGACTAGATTTATAACACACTATCATACATTCGGTTCTTCCAGCTCACCAGCGGAAACTAAATGCAATTGCAACTAGTAATTGAATCTTCACACACCTTCATATTCGATTAGATTTTTCCGTTTAAAAAAAATGGATTGACAGATATTGTTTCCCTATCTTTTAATAGAAACATTACCACCAAAATTCTGCCACATGCTGATAACTAATTTATAGAAAAAATACCAGAACGTTCAATAGATTAGTTTAGCAGAATCTATATTAAGAATTGGATTTTTTCACTTACGTCCGATCATTCAAATACAACGTGCAACATAAATACGTATATATA